>NC_081573.1:3635602-3682452 GCF_022355385.1 Mustela nigripes
GGGGCACCTGGGTGGCTCAGTGGGTTAAGCCTCTGCCTTTGGCTCAGGTCATGATCTCAGGGTCCTGTGATCGAGTTCCACATCGGGCTCTCTGCTCAGCAGGGAGACTGCTTTCCCCTCTCTCTCTCTGCCTGCCTCTCTGCCTACTTGTGATCTCTGTCAAATAAATAAATAAAATCTTAAAAAAAAAAAAAAAAAAGGAAATAACAGTGTTTGTAAGTATCTGGAAGAAACGGAACCCGCATAACTGCTAATGGAAATCCAAAATGATGCAGCCACTTTGGAGAATAATCTGGTAGTTCTTCCAACAGTTAAACATATTTACCATGTGACCCAGCAATTCAGCAATTTCATACCAGGATTATATCCAGGAGAATTAAAAGCATGTCCACCCAAAAGTCTTTATACACAAAACCCAATGAGAAATCATGTCACACCTGTCAGGATAATAAAAATCAAAAACACAAGAAACAAGTATTGGCGGGAATGTGGAAAAATAGGAACCCTCATGCAATGATGGAAGGAATGCAAATTGGTATAGCCACCATGGAAAACATTATGGAGATTCCTTAAAAGACTAAAAATAGAACCTTATGATCTAGCAATTACACTCCGGGGTACTTACCCAAAGAATATGAAAACACTAATTCAAAGGGCTATGTGCATCCCAGGTTTACTGCAGCATGATTTACAACAGCCAAATTACAGAAGCAAACTAAATGTCCATTGACAGATGAATGGATAAAGAAAATGTGGTGTGTTATATATGTGTGTGCGTGTATGTGCATGTGTGTATAAAACACATTTATTATAACTAATATATAGATTATATATGTAATATATAATACATAATGCAATATTATTGGTATATATGGCATATATTAGTATTATATGATATATAACATATATAATGGAATATTATTCAGCCATAAAACAAGAATGAAATCTTGCCATTTGCAACAATATGGATGGGTCTACAGAGTATAATGCTAAGTGAAATAAGCCTGTCAGAGAAAGACAAATACCATATGATTTCGTTCATCTGTGGAATTTAAGAAACAAAACAAACGAACAAAAAAACACAGAGAGAGGCAAACAGGAGCACCTGGCTGACTCAGTCGAAAAAACTTGCAACTCTTGATGTTTGGGTCATGAGTTCAAGCCCCACGTTGGGTGCAGAGATTACTTAAATAAATAGAGAGAGAGAGAAACCAAAAAAAAAAAAAGACTCTTAACCATTGAGAACAAACTGATGGCTACCAGAGAGGTGGTAGGAGGGGCACTAGTGAAATAGATGAAGGTGGTTAAGAGTATACTTACCTTGGGGCGCCTGGGTGGCTCAGTAGATTAAAGCCTCTGCCTTCAGCTCAGGTCATGATCCCAGGGTCCTGGGATCTAGCCCCACATCGGGTTCTCTGCTCAGCAGGGAGCCTGTTTCCCCCTCTCTCTCTGCCTCCCTCTCTGCCTACTTGTGATCTGTCAAATAAATAAATAAAATCTTTAAAAAAATTTTTTTCAAAAAAAAAAAAGAGTATACTTACCTTGATCATCGCTGAGTAATATATGGAACTGCTGAATTACCATATTGTACAAATTAAATAACACTAGGTTAATTACACTGTAATTTTTTTAAAAAGTTTGTAAACAAATGTTTATAGGAGCATTATTTATAACAGCCAAAATGCAGAAACAACCCAAAACAACCCAAATATTCTTCAGCTGATGAAAGGACAACCAAAATGTGCTATCTCCACACAATGGGGTATTATTCAGGTATAAAAAAGGAATGAAGTACATATACATGTTACCACATGGAAAACCCTCTTACATTAAATGAAAGAAACCAATCACAAAAGTGCACATAGCATATGACTGCATTTGCATCGTTTATATGAAATGTCCAGGACAGGCAAATCTATAGAGACAGAAGGATTAGTAGTTGCTACAGGTAGAACTCTAATTATATGCTTGCTGAAACATTCAGGGAGAAATATATAAATGCCTGCTATTTACTTTGAAATACATGTTAAAAATTGTAAAAAGGTAGATTAATGATTGAGAAGTGACATATGGATAGATATAGAATGAAGGAAACAAAATCATGATGACAATCTAAGTGTTAGGTATAAGAGGTGTTCAAATGTAAAACTCTTTAAACTATGTTTGAACATTCTAATAAAAATGATAGGGAATGGGAAGCTCATAATACTAAGAATTCAGTGAAGTAAGCAGAAACAAAATAAGTACTTTTGATGTAATTGCTCTTCTAAGAGATAGTAATCAAAAGAGAACAAAAAATTGAAAGACACCATTCACAATGGCAAAAAAATTAAAGATCACGATGGGCAGGAGGGACAGGAAACCACATGTATGGGTAAATGGAGAATCATAATCTGCTTTCAAAGGTAATAACTGAATATTTAAGTATTTAAATTCTATCTAGGGGCACCTGGCTGGCTTAGTCGGTGAAGCATGCTACTCTTGCTATCAATGTTATGAGTTTGAGCCCCATAAGGGGTGTAGAGATTACTTAAACATAAACATCTTTAATTCTACCTAGATGAATGGAGAGATTGATTCCAGTCAAAATGGCACAGATTTGCTTCCTGACAGCATATACTGTAACAGAAGTTTCTTAAAGAAACATTTCCAAGTGGGTGTGCAAACACGTCCAGAGTAAATCTGCAGAAAGGGCAAAACCCTCATCTTTAGTAGAAACCACTTGGGTAATCTTTAATCCTCTCTCTCCAACAAAGCTCTCATAACTGCGGGGTCGAGAGAAGATGTGTAAACTCAAAAGCAAACTAGGGGCTTGGACTGGAGGGAAAGAAACCTTGGGACCTCAACCCACCCACCAACCTGCCTCAGCCTTCACAAACCTCTCAGGAGCCAACACACCTGGACCTCTCCGACCATCGGAATAATCCCGACACACCAGGGATCGCTGACCGTGCGCCCCAGCTCGTCTTTGAGCCGCAGGGTAAAACCCGAATCCGAAGCAGAAAGCACTTTCACTGACAAAACACACCCCTCCCTAGTCTTCAGTCACCGGGCGCTACAGACAGAAACCAAACCCTGACCACGAACGCGGAAACCGGGATCTCCACACACCTGTAATCACTGACCCCCACAATCCTTCAGCACCGACTCCAAAGCCACCGCACCCACAGACAGCCCCTCACGGGCTCCCACTTGCTTCCGCTCCCCAACGGACCCCGCGCCTCCAACCACCCGGGAAGCCACAAACACCTCGGTCCTCTCATCCCGCTCCACAAACCGAAACATACACACACCTGATTTTCTAGGGACCCCACCGCAACATCCCACAGGCTGCACTTCCGCGATTACTCCCGCCGCGCCCCTGCCCGGACTCCACGCCAGCGACGGCGGCTGACGAGGGCCAGAAACGTTTCTGCAGAGCCTGGACTTCCGGCTTTTCCTGGAGTCAGTATGTCTGCGCTCATCTGGCCACCGGTCCTCCAGGCGGCCATCCTTCAGTAATCGACGTAAACAAGGCGAAGTGGCCGTTTTGGCCGGAAAAGCCAGGTAAGGCTCGGAACAGTAAAAACCTACCGAAAATACCCATTTCTCGCACCTAAAATCCTACGAGGCAAACTGCACTGATTTTCAGAAGCTTGAATTTACACAAGGTAAACATGGGGTAGGCTAGTCCGCCTCAGCGGGCTGGCGAGAAAAGTAAATCCCTACGCACGAAGAATAATTGGGAAAACACACAGGGCGCAGCCATCTTAGAAGTTAGGTATCCGTACAAAAATTAAAAAGTCTTTCAGCAGAGGAAAAAGCGCAAACATAAAGGCTAAAGGACAAATACCCTGGGAACGCTACAGACTGGATATGGAGGCCAAGAGGAAGATTGTTGAGGACAACAAAATATCTGGAGAAGCTCTCACGGTACAGTGAGAGTGATAATGCCATCCAAGGAAGTGAAAAACAAGGACTGGGAGAAACTAAGCTTCCCTTAGGAGAGGTGGCGGGGAGACACACTGCCCAGCAAGGTGAGGAAAGCAGTCCCAAGCCGATGTCCAGGTGGCAAGTTACTCACACGTGGTAGCGGGCTCCCATCTGGATCCAGTGCCAAGGGCAGGGCTTTCTGAGAACCAAGGGCCAGAATTTCTGGGAGGAATAAATAAGAAAACTCCAGGGAGAATTAAAAATTGTACAAGAAATGAAAAATAATCATAGTACACTACATGGCTAAACTACAAATGGTATTTACATAGTCATCATAATGTAAACACCAAATCTAATCCAACCGAAATTAACATATAACTCCTGGAAGATGAGGAAAAATAAATCCCTGCGTGTAGAGAACTGTATTTGCAGGAAAAGTTGTTCTGAAGTTTCCTTTATGATAAATTTATGGATAAAGCCCCCAAGTTAAAAATCCACTGTTAGTATACCCATATTAAACTATCAAAATCTTTAAAAAAGTAACTCTTAAGCTTAAGAGAACTGCAAAATAAAACAGAACCTTTTATCTTTAATAAAATGCATTTCCCTTCTTTAATCTTTCTTACATATCATCTACTTTCCTGCAGAGTTTCCCTTATTTCGATCAGTCTTAGTTACACTAAGCAGAATTTGATACTCTTAGAAACCCCTTAATCTCTAGTGAAGAGTAAGTATTAACCAATTGTGAACTGTTACAACAGAATCCTTTAGATGACAAATTTATGAAACAGTGCAAATTTATGAAAAGTGCAAAACACGTTTACCAACAGATTTGAATACTCTTAGTTTCTTTGCAGTAAGAAGTCAAAAGCACAAACCTACATCCAGTAATTAACGACTTAGCATTTTATCCTGTTAAGACCTAGATGTCCACAATTTAATTCCATTTGTCATCCAACCAAAACTTTAAATTTTCAGGTTACCAAAGACTTTGAAAGTTACTTCAGCAATTACCCATTCGAACTTTGAGACAGACAATTAACCATCAGTTTAGTCATTTCTTTGCTAATGAATTTTAACAAATAGCACGGCTTATTTGACCTTCAGTAAACTTCGAAGTTTCATTTTACTGCTGGTAACTTAAAAGTTACCACGTTTTATCTTAATTAAACCAACAAACTTAACTTAGCTCCAATACTGATTTACATTTCACCTGGACCCACTCCACTTTGAATGTTTAGCTGAGACACAAGTGGGAAGATCTGGAGTGGGGGGTGTTATGTCCAGGGGCTGCTCTTCTTGCTCCTTGACAGTGAAGAGAGAAGGAGCCATGGTGCGTGATCTAGAGGCTAGTTATGCAGGCTGCACACACGTTGGTAAAGAAACAGAAGAGCGAAACAGAAGAAACAAAGTGCTGCCAGGAGGCAGAAAATGGATTCCCAGTTTTAGAGCTCATCAGCCCCAACAGAGGAGCAGATGCTGGGCTTTCCCACCAGCAAGGGGGGAGGGGTTAAGCAGTCCAAGTCAAGCCAGAGAAGACAGGGAAACTTCCCCGAAACAAAGAGAGTTTCGGCAACTGCTTGGGTCTATTCCTTACGGTCTGTCTCGAGTTAGATTAACCCCAGTTGGCTCCATTTATAGCCATTAACATGGGGAAGTGAGTGAGGGAGAAGCCCCCACATCTATTAGGAGAAACAGAGAGAAATAAAGTCAGATTCCCCTTTGCTAGGGATGGCCCAGCAACCTGGGTTTACTAACTAACGGACTCATTTGGGCAAACACATTCTGCAAAAGCCCCTTAGTTCAGGGTCCTGGTGTAGAGCAATAAAGGCCTAGGTCCATTTGCCCTGTTTCCTGCAGAGGACATCTAACTGATAGATCCCACTGAGGCCATGCAGTGTTACAGGACCTCAGTCCTTTCTCAAGTTTTGCAATCCAAATTATTTCCAGTGGGCTAAAAGGCACCCCAAGGTAGTTGGGAACTGAAGAAGCCTACTGAGGCCATGCTCCCAGAAATGTAAAGAAGGTCCATTACCAAATCCCCCCTGACTCCTGGGTGGCGTCCCAAGCAGGATATGTCAGAGGTTCCCGTGTGTCAAAAGCGACCAGAGGCGTCCCTCAAGATATCGCTATTGATCACCATCCTGCCTTCCCCAGTTCCATCCATGTTGTCGCAAATGGAAAGATTTCATTTCTTTTGATAACTGCATAGTATTCCATTGTGTATATATACCACATCTTCTTGATCCATTCATCTGTTGATGGACATCTAGGTTCTTTCCATAGTTTGGCTATTGTGGACATTGCTGCTATAAACATTTCGGTACACGTGCCCCTTTGGATCACTACGTTTGTATCTTTAGGGTAAATACCCAGTAGTGCAATTGCTGGGTCATAGGGCAGTTCTATTTTCAACATTTTGAGGAACCTCCATGCTGTTTTCCAGAGTGGTTGCGCCAGTTTGCATTCCCACCAACAGTGTAGGAGGGTTCCCCTTTCTCCACATCCTCGCCAGCATCTGTCATTTCCTGACTTGTTGATTTTAGCCATTCTGACTGGTGTGAGGTGATAGCTCATTGTAGTTTTGATTTGTATTTCCCTGATGCCGAGTGATATGGAGCACTTTTTCATGTGTCTGTTGGCCATCTGGATGTCTTCTTTGCAGAAATGTCTGTTCATGACCTCTGCCCATTTCTTGATTGGATTATTTGTTCTTTGGGTGTTGAGTTTGCTAAGTTCTTTATAGATTTTGGACACCAGTTCTTTATCTGATATGTCGTTTGCAAATACCTTCTCCCATTCTGTCAGTTGTCTTTTAATTTTGTTAACTGTTTCCTTTGCTGTGCAAAAGCTTTTGATCTTGATGAAATCCCAGTAGTTCATTTTTGCCCTTGCTTCCCTTGCCTTTGGCGATGTTCCTAGGAAGATGTTGCTGCGGCTGAGGTCGAAGAGGTTGCTGCTTGTGTTCTCCTCAAGGATTTTGATGGATTCCTTTCACACATTGAGGTCCTTCATCCATTTTCAGTCTATTTTCATGTGTGGTGTAAGGAAATGGTCCAATTTCATTTTTCTGCATGTGGCTGTCCAATTTTCCCAACACCATTTATTGAAGAGGCTGTCTTTTTTCCATTGGACATTCTTTCCTGCTTTGTTGAAGATTAGTTGACCATAGAGTTGAGGGTCTATTTCTGGGCTCTCTATTCTGTTCCATTGATCTATGGGTCTGTTTTTGTGCCAGTACCATGCTGTCTTGATGATGACAGCTTTGTAATAGAGCTTGAAGTCCGGAATTGTGATGCCACCAACGTTGGCTTTCTTTTTCAATATCCCTTTGGCTATTCGAGGTCTTTTCTGGTTCCATATAAATTTTAGAATTATTTGTTCCATTTCTTTGAAAAAGATGGATGGTACTTTGATAGGAATTGCATTAAATGTGTAGATTGCTTTAGGTAGCATAGACATTTTCACAATATTTATTCTTCCAATCCAGGAGCATGGAACATTTTTCCATTTCTTTGTGTCTTCCTCAATTTCTTTCATGAGTACTTTATAGTTTTCTGAGTATAGATTCTGTGCCTCTTTGGTTAGGTTTATTCCTAATTATCTTATGGTTTGGGGTGCAATTGTAAATGGGATGGACTCCTTAATTTCTCTTTCTTCTGTCTTGTTGTTGGTGTAGAGAAATGCAACTGATTTCTGTGCATTGATTTTATATCCTGACACTTTACTGAATTCCTGTACAAGTTCTAGCAGTTTTGGAGTGGAGTCTTTTGGGTTTTCCACATATAGTATCATATCATCTGCAAAGAGTGATAATTTGACTTCTTCTTTGCCAATTTGGATGCCTTTAATTTCCTTTTGTTGTCTGATTGCTGAGGCTAGGACTTCTAGTACTATGTTGAATAGCAGTGGTGATAATGGACATCACAGTCGTGTTCCTGACCTTAGCAGAAAAGCTTTCAGTTTTTCTTCATTGAGAAAGATATTTGCGGTGGGTTTTTCATAGATGACTTTGATGATGTTGAGGTATGTGCCCTCTATCCCTGCACTTTGGAGAGTTTTGATCAGGAAGGGATGCTGTACTTTGTCAAATGCTTTTTCAGCGTCTATTGAGAGTATCATATGGTTCTTGTTCTTTCTTTTATTGATGTGTTGTATCACATTGATTTGTGGATGTTGAACCAATCTTGCAGCCCTGGAATAAATCCCACTTGGTCGTGGTGAATAATCCTTTTAATGTACTGTTGAATCCTATTGGCTAGTATTTTGGTGAGAATTTTCACATCTGTGTTCATCAAGGATATTGGTCTGCAGTTCTCTTTTTTGATGGGATCCTTGTCTCGTTTTGGGATCAAGGTGATGCTGGCCTCATAAAATGAGTTTGGAAGTTTTCCTTCCATTTCTATTTTTTGGAACAGTTTCAGGAGAATAGGAATTAGTTCTTCTTTAAATGTTTGGTAGAATTCCCCCGGGAAGCCGTCTGGCCCTGGGCTTTTGTTTGTTTGGAGATTTTTAATGACTGTTTCAATCTCCTTACTGGTTATGGGTCTGTTCAGGCTTTCTATTTCTTCCTGGTTCAGTTGTGGTAGTTTTTAGGAATGCATCCATTTCTTCCAGATTGTCAAATTTGTTGGCGTAGAGTTGCTCATAGTATGTTCTTATAATAGTTTGTATTTCTTTGGTGTTAGTTGTGATCTCTCCTCTTTCATTCATGATTTTATTTATTTGGGTCCTTTCTCTTTTCTTTTTGATAAGTCTGGCCAGGGATTTATCAATTTTATTAATTCTTTCAAAGAACCAGCTCCTAGTTTCGTTGATTTGCTCTATTGTTTTTTTGGTTTCTATTTCATTGATTTCTGCTCTGATCTTTATGATTTCTCTTCTCCTGCTGGCTTAGAGTTACTTTCTTATTCTTTCTCCAGCTCCTTTAGGTGTTGAGGGTTAGGTTGTGTACCTGAGACCTTTCTTGTTTCTTGAGGAAGGCTTGTACCGCTATATATTTTCCTCTCAGGACTGCATTTGTTGTGTCCCACAGATTTTGAACCGTTGTATTTTCATTATCATTTGTTTCCATGATTTTTTTCAAGCCCGGCTAGAACCTTGAGAATTTTCATTCTGAACTCTAGATCTGACATATTACCAATGTCTGTATTGATTAGGTCCCTAGCCTTCGGTACTGCCTCTTGTTCTTTTTTTGTGGTGAGTTTTTCCGCCTTGTCATTTTGTCCAGATAAGAGTATATGAAGGAGCAACAACAACCCCAGGAAAATATGCTTTAACCAAATCAGAAGAGATCCCAAATCGTGAGGGGGGAGAAAGGGGATAAAAAGAGGTTCAAGAAGAAAGAAAAAAAAAAAGAAAAGAATTTAAAAAAAGAAAATGAATAAAGAAAAATATAAAAGAAAAAAAATATATATATTGGATAAACTAGTTAAAAAAGAAAAGGGTAAAAGTTTAAAAAACTTCTAGCAGAAGAAGAGAAAAAAATGAAAAAGAAAAAAATTAAATTAACTGCAAAACTAAAAAAGTCACAGGGAGAAAGCCATGAGTTCCGTGATTTGCTTTCTCCTCCTCTGGAATTCTGCTGCTCTCCTTGGTATTGAAACCGCACTCCTTGGTAGGTGAACTTGGTCTTGGCTGGATTTCTTGTTGATCTTCTGGGGGAGGGGCCTGGTGTAGTGATTCTCAAGTGTCTTTGCCCCAGGCGGAATTGCACCGCTCTTACCTGGGGCAGGCTGAATAATCCGCTCAGGTTTGCTTTCAGGAGCTTTTGTTATGTGAGCGCTTTCCGTAGAGTTCTGGAGGACAGGGATACAAATGGCGGCCTCCTGGTCTCCGGCCTGGAGGAGCCGAGAGCCCAGGCCCCACTACTCAGTCCGCCCTCAGATAACAGCGCCCAGTTACTCCCGTCAGCCTGACCTCCGGCCGAGCTCCGAGCTCACCAACCCTGCAACTGGTTCAAGGTAACCCCCGAGCTGGGAGCTTAATGTCGGCTCTGTCTCTGTAGCCAGCTTTCCCGTTCCAATCCCTGCAAGCTCTGTGACACTCAGACACCCCCTATACTTCTGTGACCCTGCGGGACCTGAGGCCACGCTGACTCCGCGTGGGCTTCGCCCCAGTTTAGCCTCTGGAGCGATGTCCTTCAGCGGAACAGACTTTTAAAAGTCCCGATTTTGTGTTCTGTTGCTCCGCTGCTTGCCGGGAGCCGGCCCCTCCCCCCGTGGTCTATCTTCCCGTCGCTTTGGATTCACTTCTCCAGTCCTACCTTTCAGAAAGTGGTGGTTTTTCTGTTTCCAGAATTACAGTTCTTCTTCTCTTCCATCTGCGATGAATTTGCAGTTTTTGCAATCTTTAGATAAGCTATCTAGCTTATCTCCTGCTAGCTGAAGTAGTCTCAGCCTGTTACTTCTCCGCCATCTTGACTCCTGTAAGCTAAACAATTTGAGGTAAACTTCAGAGAAGTTACACAGTAGCTTCTTTCGTCGATCTTATTATTTTGTGGGTATATTAGCAAGACCCCACGGCACATGATTAAACAACTGGAAAATGGGATTGATTCCCCTACAATTGTATAACTTAACTAACACCTTGTTTGTGGCTGGGATAATGAAATTGCCTAAAAGCCAGCCTCTCGCACTCCATAGGATTAACTATGGACTTGTGGAGATAATGGATGACCCCACTTTCTTTATGATTGGATGGGATGATGCATGGGGAACTCCCCTTATCTCGACCAAGTTTTCTCCCACTTGCCAGTGATCCTCTATAATCAGGATATTGTTAAGGCTGGACCACTCAAAGGGCTACTTAATGGTTTCATCCCTTAGTGATATTTATCCTAGAAGCCACCTCTGTTGAGGTGCAATTGCAAACAGATGCTTTAGCTAAGTATAGAACAGTCCTCATAAAAGGAGCCTTAAAGCTCACTATGGAACAGCCCCTAACTAATGAGTTCACATCAGGTCCAGATTTGTCTTAGAATTCAAAGGCCACCAATGAATGATGGAGGCCGACTAATTAAACACTGGGCTACACTAACAGATATGCCAGAAATAATACTTAAGTTTTAACTTTAAACCTACTTACCTGTATGCCTGAACCTGACCACTGTACTTCTTTCTCTATAGAGCAAAACCGTTCAGAGGTTATTGATCTTGCTTACTCTATTTGGCCAGATTTTAGATGCCCCTGTTAAAAATACGAATGACAGTTTACTGATGACAGTAGTTTTCATAGAAAGAATAAGAAAAGCTAGGTATACTATAGTGCTCACTAGCACTTTTCAATTGCCAAAGCCTAAAAACATTAACACTGACTCCAAATATGCCTTCCTGGTACTACATGCCCATGGAGCTACTTGGAAGGAAAGGGGATTGCTGTCAAGCCATAACTCCCCAATCAAATATGGGTCTAAATTACAAGACCCTCCATATGGCTGTACTAAGGATGGCGTATATCAAATCTAGGATACATATTTGTGTTTCATACCCTCATCCATTGGACAGCTCACTCAAAAGGCAGTTTTATGCTGGGAACAAAAGAATCATACATATGATACTTGGGCAAATAACACACGGTATCGAGGATTGCTATCATTAGAAATGTGTTCCCAAATAATAGTACTCCAGGCTACTGAAGGTTTTGCTACTGATTGGGTGAGGTGACCTGGCATGAGATGGTCAGCTCCAAACAGAACCCACTGGATGTGAGGAACCAACCTGTGGCCCTGGCTTCCTCCAGGGTGGATTCGCTGTACTTTAGGATTTGCCTGGATTCATGGGTGCATTACTAAAACCATTACCACTCCAGTTAATCTCCCCAATTTAAAACAAAGATAGACACGATTGGGTTTTAAATGGTATGATCACTTAACATCCATTTTTGTTCCATCTGCGGGACTAGAGGATGTCATGTGGCATGTAGAAGCCCTTAGTAAATATACTACAAAGGCACTCAGTGATTCACTAAATAGCCTCTCCCTACTTAATACCGAAGTCTCAGATACGCAAGGCAGTCCTACAAAATAGGATGTCCTGACAGCAGCAAGGGTGGCACATGCACAGTTATCAAAGCAGAATGTTGTGTGTACATCCCAGACTACCACAAAACTGTCACAGAACTAATAAAGTATATGAATGCCCAGATTAAGGCTCTACAAGATCCTTCTCTTAGTGATTGGTTAAGTTCCTGGTTTGGAGGAGGACTATGGCCAACAATTAAATCTCCTTTTCAGACTTCTCATTTTTATTGCCTTATTAATCTTAGTTATGTTGCTTTGTTCATTGTTTCTCTACCTGGTGCCGAGACTCCATTGCTGCAATGACTTCAGCGACAGAAGATCCTGACCACGCAGAAACACACTTCTTCACTGTCAGCGCTGGATTCAGCTGCCTCTGCTTGTCATAACTCCTTATACATCCCTCAACTGATCAGTGTTGACCCGAGTAGGTAGGGACAGCTCTACGCCCCTATTCAGCAGGAAGTAGTTAAAGAAGATGAGACCTTCAACCACCTTAAAGATTTAAGGGTCAAAATTGTTCAGGGGGGAATGATGAGGGAGCACCGGGCTGGCGGAAGACAAAGCAAAAGCTGGCGCCTTGCACCCCCCTCTCCATCCGCTCCCCCTCTGTCATATGTGTAGCATCCCTCAGGCAGCCCTGACTGCCACGAACAATAAGCAAATAGTTAACTTAGTCCATTGAGCATCTACCTTCAGCTTGGGTCTTGATTCCAGGGTCCTGGGATTGAGTCTGCAGGATTGAGCCTGCTTCTACCTCTCCCTCTGCCTGCTGCTGCCCATGCTCATGCGTGCACTCTCTGTCAAATAAATAAATAAAATCTTTTTAAAAACAAGATTTTATTTATTTAAGAGGGGAGGGCCAGAGGGAGAGGGAAAGCGTATCTGAAACCAAGAGTTGGACAACTGACCAACTGTGCCACCCAGGTGCACATGACATAAGATTTCTGTTCACCCCTAATATGGGCAAAGATTAAAAGATTCATGAGATAGTGAAGAAATAGGCATTCTGAAAGAGTTGGCCTTTTTTCCCCCATGGGAAAAAAAAAGCTGTTAGGGTCGAGAAGACCTCAACCTAGGGAGGCGCAAAGGAACGACACCAAGGCAGCTCTTTCTACAACAGCACGGGCTTTATTGTTCCAGCATGCTGGGGCTCTGCAACATACCCGAAGATCAGGCAGAGGCTGAGAGTCCTGATCAAGGGGAGCATATGGTTTTTATGCATTTTTTAGACAAAGGCTTGTCACAAAGCCACGATCACAGTGACCTCTTTACACAGTTACAGTTCCTGGTATGCTCTGCACAGTTTACATTTTTCAGTTAGCCATATCTTACCGTCCGGGTACTGCTGGGGTCAGGCTGCTGTGAAACTAGGACAAAACAGTTCTCTTCTTTGTTAACCACAAGCATAATTCAAGGACACAGCAGAGCAGTTACAGAAAAGCAAGTTAGAAGAAGCCCCACACAATTTAACTCTTTCAACTCTGGATCTCTTCAAAGCCAGGGTAATATTTAGGTCCATCAATAATTTTTGATATGGGTCACAAAGGCAAAAGAAAAAAATTAAATTTCCTTAAATCTTACATCCATTGATAAGTCCTTGAAACAGGCAGAGTGACCTTCCTCCAGGAACTCAACTGCCTCAATGTTAATACGTTGGTAAGAGCAAACTTAGCTCAACAGTATCCCAACCTCCAGGACCCTGTAAGTCTCCTTTAACTTCTAAAAACTTTGGAAACTTCCTTTACTTCTACCCTCCAAGATGTGTATTAGCAGTCATCTGCCAAGCATATGGCCTGCTGATATACAACTGAAGGGCCTCGCTGAAGCAGGAGAATGAAGTTCTTGTCTCACAGGGTCGAAGAATGAATCTCACAAAGGAACGTGAGTAAAATGATTAAAAGTGTTATTAAGTAAAGATATAGGGAAAGCTCTCAAGAGTGAGAGGGGTCCTGATTTGCCAATGTGGGCCTCCACCAACAATTTTTCTTTAGAACTGACCAGGAGCTTGTGGTCTTATCATTCTTGTAATGCCTTGTTTTGAGTAAGGACTGGTGATAACATCTTTAATGGCTTATTTCTTCTTTGGCATCTGGTTATTCTTTGTTGGTCACAATGTGAATATAATAAAAAGATGTCACCTAACCACCACCACCAAGCCTAGCAAGAAGACAACTTTTCCTTAAACTAAATTAGTTTACTCTGTGCCTACTGCCTTTGTCGTACTACATCGGCTCTTCGAAACTCTATACCGTTCTCTATGAGCACTCCCTAAGGTTGCTCCAATGGTTTCCACTCCTTGAAGGACGACTCCCTTTCGTGTACGGACATGTCCCCCTATTTCAAGATGGCCACGCCTGCTGTAAAATTTCGCTGCTTGGTATGCACCGCCGGCAAAGCAGAGGCAACCCGCCGTTGGCCTTGGCGCGCCTTCGGCATCCATAGAAACGGGAGCATGCGCACCGCCCTTTGTGTCGCTCACAACTGACGTAAGCGGACTAGTACTGTTCTCCCGGGCAGAAAAACCAGTTGTATAACCGGTCTCCCAATATGGCGGCTCCCTTATGAATTGGCCAACTGGGAGCCGCCATAATCTGTTTCACAAGGTCTTTGTCTAAAAGACCGGAAGCGGATCGGAATCATTGTCTGTAGAACGCCCCCGAGGTGGTGGTTTGGCCCGCAGACGTTAAACTTAACTTTGTGAGGTGGAACAATAGCTGAATTGATGGGCCGTGGCTCTTTCCACTCACCCAACTATTGCACGAAGGCTCTATTAAGAGGTCTCAGTTTCGCCTTCTGGCAGCAGAATGAGGTTGAGTGAGGTTTGTGGAGATTTGGAGTTAACGATAGGGGAGGCTTGGGTTGTCTGTGCAAGAAGTAAGCCGTTATGGGATGGGAGATGCATTCTGTGATTGAGGGAGCAGGGCAGTCAGAATGGTGTGCAGGCCTGGGGATGGCCAGGGAGATATTAGGGCTTGGGGAATTGCTTTGTAGAAAAGTTCAGTGACTGGGACGGTCTTGGAGGCAAATCAGATAGTGGCATTACCGAGACAGTGGGTCAGTGATTTGGATGCGCTTGGGAAAGGTCATTGATAGGGGCATCTTTCAGGTAAGGTCACTGATTGAGGACGAATGATGGGAGGTCAGTGTTTGGGGTGTTCATGAAGGAACTCAGGAATGTGGGTGTCTTTGAGGGTGTCAGTGCCTGAAAAGGAATTATGGGGAAGATTAGTACTTAGGAGGGCCTTGAGGGGCATGTCAGCAATTTGAGCATTCTTGGAGGTCAGTGACAAGAATCCTTGGAACATGTCACTTATCAGGACGTTCCTGGAAAGGTTTTACTAATGCCAGTGTCCATGGTGGGAATATTCATGGTGTTTGGAAGCTGGGGTTCAGTGATTGAGACATCTTTTGGTATAGTTTAGTGTGTGGGTTTTTTTTTTTTTTTTAAAGAGATTTGAGCACAATTAGATCACAAAGGGAGAGGTAGAAGCAGTTTTTGGGTTGAGAGCCCAACTTGGTGCTTGATTCCAGGACCCACTTAACCCACTGAGCTACCCAGGTGCCCCTAGTTGCCTGCTTTTGATGTCCTTTGCTTAAGTTGGTGTTTGGGATGTACTTGGAGTGAGGGATCAGTGATTGATCTTTGGGGGTGGTCAGTGAATGGGGTAGCTTCTAGGGAGTTCAGTGCTTGGGGCAGCTTCCTTTCTTGTCTTTGAGGGTCTCCAATAATAGGTTATTTTATTTTCTATTTTCAGGTAGATATAAAAGCTAATTTTAAAAAATCTTTCCTTTCTTTACTGAACTCTTATTTCTAATGTAATTACTAATTGATTCTAGTAGGTTTTCTAGGTAAGCAGTTAGAACACCTGCAGGTAAGTTTAACTCAGAGAAAAAAACATGGAGTTTGGATTTGAGCAGACCTAAGATTTTTATCCATATTCTGCCACTTTACCATGTGAACTTGAGCAAGTTTCTCACCCTGAGACTCTTTTCCCTTTGTTAAACAAAAACAAAAAATAAACTGCGCTAAGTGCTTATACACTTAAAGATCACACAGTATATACCCAAGACAGGTTAGCAAGCAGTATCCCAGTATTTATACCTGTTTCTCTGGATTTTTTAGGCTTTTAAAAATTTCTCTCACTGGACATTTCCCCCCTATTTCTTTGTAATGGTCTTTCTCTAAGTGCAGATTTAGTTTTGAGTACAGTTTTGGTAAAATTACATAATTTAATGACAGCTTTGTTTCTTCTTATAATCATGTTTATTGAAAAATAAGTCATCAGGTAATACACATTACTTTTTTCCTTAAACTATCATATTAACCTACCACCTAAGGAAAACATAATTTTAGATGTATATATATATGCATTTGTGTGTATCTAAAATACACATAGACATACAAATAAGGACTCAAACAACTCATAAAAATCTGTTAGACTCATGCAATTTCTGTAATCTCCAGGTCCTGGCTTCCTGGGATAAAATAGTTCTATGAGGAAAAAAGTGAAGGTACGAAGATCAGCACTGCATCCTTATCCAGAGACCTTGAACTAGAGATTCAGAATAGAGCCCAGAATCAACAACAGAGCAGATATTAGATTTTCTGATGGTATATATAAGGACTCCAGAAAATGTCTCAAGTGAGTTTATTTGTATATTTGTTTTCTACTAGGACTTCACGTGGGTTTGAGAAGGCTTAATAATACACATATTTAAAAAATCTATTTATTCAATATTTATGAGGACTACTTTATACCAGATACAGCATAGAGAGATGTCAGAATTTAGGGGGAAAAATTAACAAAGGATCAACTTCACAGCCAAATTGCAATGAGAATATGTAAATCATATGTTTATACAAATTATTTTAAGTAGAACATAAATTATAACCCAAAAGATTTTTTTTTAAGATTTTATTTATTTGACAGAGAGATCACAGGTAGGCAGAGAGGGAGAAGCAGGCTCCCTGCTGAGCAGAGAGTCCAGTGTGGGGCTCCAGGACCCTGAGACCATGACCTGAGCCAAAGGCAGAGGCTTAACCCACTAAGCCACCCAGGTGCCCTAACCCACAAGGTTCTAAATAGTTAATAAAATTGAGCAACAAACTTGTGTTTACTGTTCCACATCCCACTTACCTATTGCTGCCTATCAGATCACCCTGAGGTTGGTGGTATGCATTTATTTTTATTTTTTTAAAGATTTTATTAATTTTTTTGACAGACACAGTGAGAGGGAACACAAGCAGGGGAAGTGGGAGAGGGCAAGAGACTTCTTGCTGACCAGGGAGCCCAATGTGGGGCTCGATCCCAGGACCCTGGGATCATGACCCGAGCAGAAGGCAGAAACAACAACTGAGCCGCCCAGGTATCCCTGCATTTATTTTTTGTCATTCTCATGGAGATTGAGTGGGTCAGGAAGTAAGACAGGGCCCTAAGGTGGTATCTTACATATTCGTGGGTTCCCAAGACCACCCTCGGGTTCAGTGATTTGGTAGAACTCCTCAAGAGTACTCAGAAACATTGTTACACTCACAATTAGAGTTTATTAAGCAAAAGCAAAAAGGTACATAAGGCCCAATCCAGGAGATACCAGGCAGAAACTTTCACTTATTCTTTCTGGGTGGAGTCATTGTGAACAGTGTTGGATTTTCCCAGCAGTGACTTGTAACAACACATTTTCAGTATTGCTAATCAGGGAAGCTCACTCAACTCTTTGTTTATAGGGTTTTTATTTGGGTTGGAGACATAGGCAACACTGACTATATGAATGGCTGATTTAAGTCACCAGCCCTTTCAGAAGTAAAGCTGCCATGGTATGCCCCAAGTCTCCCACCATAAGCCACACTGATAGTACGAATTATCTGGTGTAGCCCAAGGCTCTCAGGTAAAGCTATTTCTAGGGCTTAGAGGTTAGTTCCTATCAACAGGTAAGCACCAAACCTTGCTTTGGCTTGTGCAGGGTGTGGACAATGCACATTGCTGTGTTAATCCTTTTTGCACAGTTTTTCTCCTCACCATGTCTGAAACCTCAGCTGGGAAGACTCAAAGGTTGGGGAATGGAATCATCTGAAGGCTTCTTTTTTCCTATTTCTGTTTTCCAAGATGACGTGACTCAAAAACTAGACAGCTGAGGCGCCTGACGAGTATTTATGCATGGCTTCCCTTTGTGGCTTGGGCTTCTCACAGCATGATGCTAGATTCTAAGAGAACCAGACTGAAATTACAGGCCTTTTCTGCCTTAGCTTCAGACATTATTCTACTGCATCATTTTTGTTACAAGCAAGTCCCTAAGACAAACTAGATTCAAGGGGAGGGGAACAGGCTCCACCTCTTGATGGGAGAGTGACAAGATCACATTGCAGAAGGTTTTGGAATGGGACATACTGTTGTGGTCATCCTTGGGAAATAACAATCATCTCCCACCTGGCCGTCAATAAAAACTCGTTGGCGATTTGCCTTAAGGAGAAAGCTCCTCAGAAAAGTAGATCATTCCTATCATGTAAGTAGGAAGAAATGTTTCTGGTAGGTTATTAGTGAGACTGTTCAATGCTCAGTTCCCTCTATAGCAAACCACCAAAAAAGTGGTTTATTCCCAGAAAAGCCCGTGGTGTTATATCAAAGCCAAACTCAGTGATCAGAGTGCTTTAGAGTTTCAAAACCGTGTAGCTCAAGTCCCAGGCTCCTGGAGCTCTGACTTTATCCGGGGATAACACCTAGATTATCAAGAAAAAGGGATGGATTCTAAGACCATCATCATTTGTTCTTCCACCAACAGCCCTCAAAATTGTTATTTTTTTAAATCAGTGGTTTTCCATTCGGATGATTTTTATCTGCCCAGGGGACATTCGACAGGGTCCAGAGGTATTTTTTATTATCAGAACTGCTAACAGTATCTTCTAGTAAATAGAGGCCAGGGATGCTGCTAAACATCCCACAACACACAATACAGGCCTCCACTGTGGAAAGTTATCCAGCCCAAAATATCAGTAGGGTTGAGGTTGAGAAACCCCAATTTATATTAGTGAGCACTTCCAAGTTACATCTATTAGCAAAGTCTTAGAATATTTCCTTCATAATCTCAGTTCATAATCCATTTCTTCTATTTTAAAAAAATTCCCCCCAAATTAAAAAATTTTATATTCCAATTGCATTAGTAAAGCTTAAAGTATTCTGTGTCGAAATTTCAAATAGTACAGAAGTTTCTAGAGCTAAGCACTTAAGTTCCCCATTAATCCTTTTCACCATCCTCAGGATAAACTATACAAAAACTTAGGTGTAGCCTTTTGACTTCCTCTGTCAGCATTTACATACGCGTCTATGAATTTGTATATATTTGTGTTGTGGATCCTTGGGCCACCCTCAGTTTCAATGATTCTCTAAAAGAACTCAAAAAAAGCTTTTACAGTTACAGATGATTATACTGAAAAGATACATATTAAAATCAACAAAGGCAAAAGACACAGAGTAGAGTCAGGAGAGACCAGGCATGTTTCCAGTTGTCCTCACCCAGCAGAGTGGCTTGAATAGCATTTCATTCTCCCAGCGATAAGTGTGTAACAAGGTGGCAACACAGGTGGGAAGTGTTGCCATCCAGGGAAGTTCACATGCACCTTGGTGTCCAGGGCTTTATTGGGAGTCAGTCAACACAGGCATTCAGCATACATGACTGACCTCAGCTATTCAGTCTCCAAAATTCAAACTGGAAGAGCACCCAAGGCCTCGGGAATGTGAAAACACCTGTAGCAGGCTGGATGTTACAGTGCTTCAGAGGTTATCTCCAGGACCAAATCAAGGGCCGGTTCTCCTGAAGACAGGCCTTTCCTTGGAGTGTGCAGAGCTTGGGCAACCCAGGCCTGCTAAGTCAACCCTTTACCACACAGAACCTAATACTCACAGTCATAATTGAGGTCATAGTTTATGGACTTTTCTATAACTTACTAAGTACACTTAACCCAGTACCTTGGAAGTCTATCCCTATCAACATTTAAGTAACAAAAATAGTAAGTGAAAAAATGTTTGAGTGCTTATTCGTGCACTCTACCTGCTCTAAATTCAGTCATGATTTCACAACTTCGGAAGAAACCTATTTGCAGTGTTTTAAATGCTCATGGCTTTTATTGTGCAATCATTCAAGTTACTTCTTTCTTGAATTCCATTTCCCTCTCTGAAGTTCAGCTGTTGTGTTTTTTCTCCTCCCCACTGGTGCCCACATGCTATATGTTTGTTTCCTGCCCTATGTAAATGTATGTAAATGTACTCTCATGTACTTACATTCTTCTCTCTGCAAGCTAGTATGTTCCTTCAAGGTAGGAGAGAATCATATAAAAAGGAGTATTTAGTCCAGTGTCTGACTATAGGTGCATTCACACAGATTGTAGATGGTTCCTGGATTGTGAAATTTGAGGATGTTCTGTTTCTCTTTTGTGAAAGAGTGAACATGTACACAATGAATGATTAGAAGCACAAAGGATATTTTAATTAAAAAAATTAGTTTTTCCTTCAAAGTATAATGCAACACTAATTATACAGAAAGCAGTCAAATGACTGACCATAGGAAAATTATATTATATTTCAAGTATTAACCAGTGATAATCCCTTTAGGAATGAATAGGAATGTTCTGTTTCAGGGATCACTGTCATTCAAGGATGTGGCTATGGTTTTCACGTGGGAGGAGTGGCAGCTACTGGACCGTGTTCAGAAAATCCTGTATCAAGATGTGATGTTGGAAAATTATAGCAACCTAGTATCAGTGGGTAAGCAGAGCTTTCCCAGGGTAATGTAGGCAATCAATTGCCTTTCCTTTCTCAGTGATGAAATGTGTGCAGCCTTTTAAGTACCTTACTGTTTTGAACTTGAGTTTCATACATCATAGATTTTAGTACCTTTTGGTACTAAACTCCAACAGAGTGCTTTTCTTTCACTCCCAGTTAAAGGTCTTTATTTGGCTAAGATCCAATTGTTCAGGCCCTTCAATATAACTTTCCCCATTTTTCAGAGGTACTATTGTCTAAGTATTTGGTTCCATGGATCCACTATAATTTTCCTTGAGTAGGGTATCAAGTTACCAAAGCAGATGCATTCTACCAGTTGGAACGTGGAACACAATGGATAACAGAGGAAGAAATCCAGAGTCAGACTCATCCAGGTGAGTGAAAAACCAACCCTGTGGCATAAATAGAAGTAAACTCCTGTTTGGTCAGAAACAGGGAGGCATCTAAGCTCTGAGTGTGACAGCATGGGGGACATAAGTTCCCACATATATTAATACTGTTTCTACTTTTTTTTTTTTTAATTTTTTTAAATAGTAGGCTCCATGCCCAGGGTAGAACCCAACACAGGGCTTCCATTCACAACCCTGAGATCAAGATTTGTGCTGAGATCAAGAGTCGGACACTTAACCAACTGAGCCACCTAGGCTCTGCTTGATTCCACTTTTTAATCTCTCCATATTGGGATTCTTTTGTTTCATCTTTAAAAGAACACATTTCGGGGAGTACGTGGCTGACTCATTCGGTAGATTGTGTTTAGGGCTGTGAGTTCAAGCCCCATGTTGGGCATGGAGCCTACTTAAGAAAAAAAAAAAAAGGAGTTCTCAAAAAAATAAAATACATTTCTTTTTTATGTATATGAATCTAATCCCATTCTATTAATCTTGGAATTTGTTCTCCTAATCTTTCTCCCTGGCATCCTCAGTTTATCTGCCTTCTCCTATCCATCCCCATGGTTATAGCTCTCTTTTCTAACACACTCAGCATTCATAAATTGTCCCTCATCTCCACATTCTATAGTTTCTTCCATTTTTTTCCTCTTGCCACTTAGAAATATCTCAGACTTTCACTGTATCCCCAGCCTCATTTACTCTTCATCCTTTGTTATGGAATCCCATTCCTTCTAGTTCATGGTCATTGTGGCTCTCCTTTATAGAAGACACCTGGCAAGTTGATTGTCATACAGACAGGCACCAAGAAAATCAAGTCAACCTTAGAACTATGGAGAGTCACCACAAAAATAATGCATTTAGAAAAATATTGTCTCTGAGGCTATACTTTGATGTCCCTTTAGCACAAAGATCCCGTACATTTGACATACTTGGGAAACATTTGAAATCTAATATAGAGTACATTATTCAGAATACAAGCTATGCAAGAAATGAAGTTGAATTTAATGGATATGATGGCTATGATGAAATATTTCTTTATGCTAAGCATGAGAAAATTCATACTGGAGAAAAATACAATGAATATAATAAGCACTTAAAGGTTTTCAGCCATAAGCCACAGCTTATTAAACACTGGAAAACTCAAACAGGAGAGAAACAGGGTAACTGCTGTGACTGTGGGAAAGCCTTTTCCCAGAAGTCAAACCTCATTAAGCATCAGTGAACACACACCAGAGAGAAACCCTATGGTTGCAGCAGGTATGAGAAAGCCTTCAGTCGGAAATCCCATCTCATTTTACACCAGAGAACCCATACAGGAGAGAAACGTATGGATGCAATAAATGTGGGAAAGCTTTTACTGATAAGTCATGCCTTAATAAACATCAGAGAACTCACACAGGAGAGAGACGGTTTGAATGTTGTATATGTCAAAAGCTTCAGCGATAAGTCACAACACATTGCACATCAAAGGACTCATACAGGAGAGAAGCCCTACAGATGTGGTGAGTGTGAGAAAAGCTTCAGCAACAAGTCACAGCTCATTATTCATCAGAGATCTCACACAGGAGAGAAACCCTATGGCTGTGATGAATGTGGGAAAACATTCCCCCTTAAGTTTAGCCTCATTTTACATAAAAAAGCTCACACGGGAAAAACCTTAAGGATGCAATGAATGTGGAAAAGCCTTCATCCAGATATCTGAGCTCATTAGACATCAGAGAACACACACAGGAGAGAAACCTTATCATTGCAGTGAGTGCGGGAAGGGCGTTAGTGTAAAGTCACTCCTCAGTACTCACTGGAGAACACATACGGGAGAGAAACCCTACGGGTGCAGTGAATGTGGAAAAACGTTCTCCATCAAGTTTAGCCTCATCCTACACCAAAGAACACATACGGGTGAGAAACATTATGAATGCAGTCAGTGTCAGAAAGCTTTCACCCAAAAGTCACACTTCAGTATTCATCAGAGGTATCACACCGGAGAGAAGCCTTATGAATGCAGTGAATGCCACAAAGCCTTCAGCCGGAAATCCTATCTCCTTATTCATCAGAGAATTCACTCGGGAGAGAAACCTTATGAATGCCTCCAGTGTGGGAAAACTTTCTCTCACAAGTTTAGCCTTATTATTCATCAGAGAATCCATACAGGAGAGAAACCCTATGGATGCAGTGAATGTGGGAAAACATTTCCTATCAAGTTTAGCCTTGTTTTGCATCAGAAGACACATACAGGAGAGCAACCCCATGAATGCAGTGAAATGTCAGAAATCTTTCACCCAGAAGTCACATCTTACTATACATCAGAGAACTCACACAGGAGAGAAACCTTATGAATGCAGTCAGTGTTGGAAAACTTTCTCCCACAAATTCAGCCTCATTTTACATCAGAAAACTCACAGGGGAGAGAAATCATGAATGAAGTAAATATCCAGAAGCTGTCATTGAAAGTGAATAACTGATTATACCAGAGTTTACATACCTTAAGACTACAGATGGGGACATAACTCCCCCAACCCCAGACTCACACCTCATTGCTTATAAGGGAATGGTACTGGGGGGAGCCTGGGAGGCTCAGTCATTAAGTGTCTGCCTTTGGCTCAGGTCATGATCCCGAGGTCCTGGGATTGAGCCCCGTATCAAGCGCCATGCTTCTCCCTCTCCCACTTCCCCTGCTTGTGTTCCCTCTCTCACTGCCTTTCTGTCAAATAAATTTTAAAGAGAGAGAGAGAGAAAATGGTACTGGGTAGAATTTCAAACAGGAGAAAATACCTTCCTCCATATATGTCAACTGAATGTAGCCAGAGGGAATGAATAGGAGAGAACATCTGTGTGTGTCTGAATTGACGGTGAGGATGTTGTTGGCATGAAATCCAGCTACACTGATAACAGAGACTTGACACTGAGGAAAAAATTCTATACTTGAATGAATCTGAGGTATCATCTTTTATGGTTATCATTTTATGAGGGTTGTCATTTCCTGTAGCTGTAACATAGTAAGCAGCATTATGACAAATTTTAAGTATGTAAATAAATATACTTGCAGAAAACAAAGCAAATATTTTATCAGAACTATGTAATATGTGTTTTCTTCTATTTTTATTATTAAAATGATTGTTCATAATTGGGAATTGCATGTGTTAGCATAGCAATTGTGACTCCCTAGTACCCGTACTTCAGAGTACACAACACTTGCCAATAGAAGAATCTGTATTGAATCTTTATATCATTATAGTGCTATATAAGTTGTAATTGAACTACAAGGTTCATTATTTTAGCAAGAAATCTTAATAACATACTGAATATCTCCTGTCACCCATTTCCTGGTATTCGTAAATGGGCCTGGAACGTTCCTTGAGTAAAATGTTTTTTCATCGATTCCAAGATAGAATTTTCTTTCCCCACAGAATTAACAGTGAAGTTAGAATGCAACACACAGTTGGTGACTTGACAGGTTTAAATGGAGAATTCAGTACATAAAATAATGGTGTATCACACAATCAAAGGTATCGTGGGTTGGATGAAATACAGTGGAAATATCTGTAATAAAGAATTTTTTTCTTTTAAATCGATCAGATATTTAGGGTTTGAAGAGAAAGAGTATTCACAAGTTTTATACCCTTTTGAATTCTTAACAGTTTCCAAGATTATCCCTGATATCAGAGGACAGAAATTAAATACTAGCTTTGGTTCTGGTACTGCTTGATTGGACAATGTAACTTGTTCCGATAGTCAAATAAAGTAGGCTTCTATTTCCCCTATACTGTACAAGGTATGCTTCCCTCTCAAAGAGCTTATGTGAAACTTTAGAGCTGTTTTTATGAATCCCTCTCTGGAATATGGCCACAAAATCTCATAAATTATTTTTCTTAAATGGGGATTAAACTCTTAAGATACAATGAGCTTGGTTTTATTTTTGCAAAAGTAGGTTTCCTTTTCAAGCACATTGGTTTACATTAACATGGGGAAATTGCAACTCTAGCAGGCACCCAGTTTAAGGTGGTTCAATGTATTGGACATGACTCCATGACTTATAGTAACATGAGACTCTGGTAAAGACAAAACCTACAATATAGCCTGAGAAACAATAAAACACAGGTAAACGTTAAGGTGTTCTGTAACATGCAGGCACAGATTCCAGGGACCTTTTTTAGTCACAGAACACCATCTGTCTCCAAATCATAAGCCACCAACATGTATGTGTGAAATATCTCAGTTTCAGAGAAATCAAGGCACGAGATTACTCAGGGGTCTTTTATACTTACAAGTCACATAGCCAAAACCAGGCTTTGTGAAGAGGGGCAAATCATCCATCTCCATGTTTTCAATAAGCAATGTAGATTAGCTGGTATTGTCCTACATTAAGCAATACAAAACTGCATGAGAGGGGAAAAACAAAACAAGAAGGGCTAAGAATAATCCCAAGGACACTGAGAGACTTCCTATCCCAAACCCAGAGTTTTGAAAGTCTTGAGGGTTTGAAGGGTGATAGTGAAATGTCACCTACAGTATGATGTAATGGTTAGCAAAATGAATGCTACTGTTCTACTGTCTGCATTTTCAAAGGATTTGTTCAAGAATGAGTGGAAACTCCATTGTCCTGAATGTAAAGCCTGGGAAGTTGACAAGAGCACTGCTCTTTTGAGAGACAAGATTCTTACCTATGAACAGTAAAAGCATATTTTTGTTTTTGTTTTTTTTTTTTTAATATTTTATTTATTTATTTGACAGAGAGAAATCACAAGTAGTCGGAGAGGCAGGCAGAGAGAGAGAGGGAAGCAGGCTCCCTGCTGAGCAGAGAGCCCGATGCGGGACTCGATCCCAGGACCCTGAGATCATGACCCGAGCCGAAGGCAGCGGCTTAACCCACTGAGCCACCCAGGCGCCCTAAAAGCATATTTTTGAATGAGTTTTCACTGACCTTGACCCTCATGAGCTCCCACCCCAAACCACTTTCCAACAAGAAAGTCACTGTGCCTATAGGGGTTAAGTTCTCCCCCCCCCTTCCCTTGCCATGTTCAAAACATTAAAGGGGATCTCCTCAGGGCACCTGACTGGTTCAGTCAGTGGAGCAAGCAACCTGATCTTGGGGTTATAAGTTCGAGTCCCATGCTGGGTGTGGAGATTACTTAAAAATACAACTTTAAAAAAAAAAAAAAGGCATCTCCATAGAGGAAGAACCTCCCCACTTCAAAGGCGGGAAACATGTGACTCATCTTTCCTCATCCTTGCCCACTGTCAGCCAAACCCTATTTGCAAGGAAGTAACTGCTATCCTATAATGAGGGTTAGTAAAGCCAACTCTCTTCAAGTTAAATTTTAATTCTAAACCTAAACTTTCATCAATATCTACATGATCATCAATATCTATGAATACATGATGCATCAATATCTACATGATCCTTTCACAGGATCTACCTCTTAACAAACTCACTGGTAATCTGTTATTTGATGTAAGATTTCACTATGATGTAAGATTGGTAGCTCCTGATCATATTGCTGACCCCATCACTTAACCTCCTTACAAGCCACAGCTTGCCTGGGGTGCAAGGGAAGTATAACAATGAGAAAAGACTACTTTGGTTATGGTATCTTTATCTCTTTTTGCCTTGTGTGGAGTTGGTGCAAAAACATGTCAAGACCATGTTAAAAAGAATCAAGTTTTCCATGATTTCTTCTCACTACATGGTACAGGCCCCTTTAAGTTCAGTTCCCCATCCTATCATAATAGGTAACAACCCTAAAACCAGCAGTGAGTCTTCAGGAGATCTGGCATATTGAAGAAATACCTGTAAAGGGCTTATCTGGTGATGGTCTTGTGGACCGTTGAGTGGATTCAGGTGCTCTTGGTATTTTGACATCAAGACTTGTCCTACAATGAGCATCAGATTATATAAACTCAAGGATCACTGGTTTACTTTAAAATCCAGTGATCACAAAAATAATCTTGATGAGATGAAGCCATGTTGTGATGCTGGATAATGGGTACACAGGAATTAAGGATTTTTTAAAAAGATCTATTTTATTTATTTTTAAAAATTTTTAAAAGATTTTTTTTTAAAGATTTATTTATTTACTTTAGAGAGCGGGGAGGGACAGAGGGAGAGAATCTTCAGGTAGACTTCCTGCTGAGCTTGGAGCCCAATGCAGAGCTTGATCTCTCTCTCTCTCTTTTTTTTTTTTTTTTTTAAAGATTTTATTTATTTATTTGACAGAGATCACAAGTAGGCAGAGAGAGAGAGAGGAAGGGAAGCAGGCTCCCTGCTGAGTGAGAGCCTGATGCGGGCTGGGAAGTCAGGAGTTCTATAATGGAGATTCTAAGTTAGATGTGCTTGTTAGTGTCCAAGCAGAGCTTTCTGCTACAGTCTGATGTATCTGGGAAGTTCAGGGAGAAGTTAAATGTGGAGATAGAAATCTGCATCAGATGAGATCTTCTGGGGAATCGATCCAGATAAAGAAAACAAGAGTTTTGGACAATTAGGGATCAACAGATGAGTGTGTAACAAAATGGTAGGGAGAGAGAACATGATAAACAAGTGTTTCATTAAAGACAAAGTCATAGGGGCACCTGGGTGGCTCAGTGGGTTAAAGCCTCTGCCTTCGGCTCAGGTCGTGATTCCAGGGTCCTGGGATCGAGCCCTACATCCGGTTCTCTGCTCAGCGGGGAGCCTGCTTCCCCCACCCCCCTTCTTTGCCTGCCTGCCTACTTGTGGTCTCTGTCAAATAAAATCTTCCCAAAAAAAGGATCTCAAAAATAAAATATTAAAAAAAAATCTTAAAAAAAAAGAAGACAAAGCCATAAACATTGTATTGAGAGTTGCTGATACATCAATTAAGATAAGAACTCAGGGGGCGCCTGGGTGGCTCAGTGGGTTGGGCCGCTGCCTTCGGCTCAGGTCATGATCTCAGAGTCCTGGGATCGAGTCCCGCATCGGGCTCTCTGCTCAGCAGAGAGCCTGCTTTCCTCTCTCTCTCTGCCTGCCTCTCCATCTACTTGTGATTTCTCTCTGTCAAATAAATAAATAAAATCTTTAAAAAAAAAAAAAAAGATAAGAACTCAGGAGGGACGCCTGGGTGGCTCAGTTGGTTAAGCAGCTGCCTTCGGTTCAGGTCATGATCCCAGCGTCCTGGGATGGAGTCCCACATCGGGCTCCTTGCTCGGCAGGGAGCCTGCTTCTCCCTCTGCCTCTGCCTGCCTCTCTGTCTGCCTGTGCTCGCTCACTCTCTCTCCGTCTCTGACAAATAAATAAAAATCTTTAAAAAAAAAAAAAAAGATAAGAACTCAGGGATAAGGATGTCATTTTTTGTTTGTTCTTCCAAATAACAGATTCTTTCACTTTTCTTTCTATGCTACACAAAAACAGAATATTCCCTTCCTTCGCTGAATTCCCATTATACTTTGTGAACTAGTTGCTCCTAAAGATACTGTATCTTTATGATGTCGAGATAACTAGAGTTCCACTCTTGAGTCAAGGGCCTGTTTTTCATTCCCCCTTGTGCAAGAATAAAATACAGCTCGGTCATCCATTTACTTCTTCATCAAGTGACTGTACAGCGAAGTTGGGGAGAGACCACACTTTTCCATCTGTATCTGTCAAGCTATTTCTTAAATGCCAGGTTTTTATTGAAGGGATTTTCAATATAATCTTACCAATGTTGCTTCCTTGGAAAGTCTGGTTTTATTAGCATTGGTTGAGGGCCTGGACATGTCTTTATGCAAAGCTCCCCAAGAGTGCTATTGTGACCCTCGCTGATGAACTGCAGTCCTAACACACAGTAAAAGAGACTGAAGTTAGTGGGAAACACAGAAATGTTTATCTACAGCCATTCTTCAAAACACATCTAGATTTCTTCGAATTTTCATTTCCTTTGCTTGAGGAAGCAAAGGAAGCCATAAACATTTGCAGCTGCCTACTTTATTGTTTTTGTGTGTTTATTCCTTTTTTTTTTTTTAAGATTTTATTTATTTGACAGAAATCACAAGTAGGGAAAGAGGCAGGCAGAGAGGGAGGAGGAAGCAGACTCCCTGCTGAGCAGAGAGCCCGATTCGGGGCTCCATCCCAGGACCCTGGAATCATGACCTGAGCTGAAGGCAGAGGCTTTAACCCACTGAGCCATCCAGGCGCCCCTCTTGCATGTTTATTCTGTTTCTCTTTCCACCCCTAGAATATGACTTCAGTGATGATAAAGAGTATTTTTGTGTTTCTCTAACACTAGCACCATGCCTGGTATATAGTAGTAGCCAGCGAAGAAGGATGTACTGAATGAGTGAATTGTGTCTGTCTGTATCCCTTCAGGCTTTTTGATCTGATGCTGCCAGTGACTCCCTTGTATTTTACTGTCTCCAATCCCCTACTAATAAAGCAGACAAATCTTGATTCATTGTGAATTAACCGTTTTACACTGATAGCTGTCATCTTTTGATTTGTTTTATATTATTGTGTTTTTAAACATTTCCAACAAATAAGGAATTAGTGTTTAACAAGTACAGTGTTTTTCAGTTGGGGAAAATGAAAATGTTCTAGAGATGAATAGTGACGGCTGCACCACAACGTGAATTTACTTAATGACACAGAACTGTACACTTAAAAATGGTTAAAATGGTAAATTTTATCTTACATGTATTTAATTATAAATCTAAAAGGGTTTTGTTTTGTTTTGTTTTTTACTATTTCTATTTATTTATTTAGAGAGGGAGAGAGAGGGGAGGTGGGTAAGGGATAGAATCTTAAGCAGGCTCCATGTCCAGGGTGGATCCCAACATGGAGCTCAGTCTCACAACTCTGAGATCATGACCTGAGCCAAAATCAAGAGTTGGATGCTTAACCAACTGAGCCACCCAGGCATCCCCCCAATTTTTTTTTTTAAGAGCTAAGGAATATACAGATATAGATATAGATATACTTGGCATTTCTTTTAGGTTGATATCTTAGGTTTTCCCTTAAAAGCCAGCTATCCCACGGCATATATATATATATATATATATATATATATATATATTAGATTTATTTATTGTAAAGAGCACACAAGAGAGCAAGGGTAGGGAAGCAGGGGCAGAAGGAGAGATAGTCTTTTTCTTTTTTTAAAAATAAATTTATTTTAGAGAGAGAGCATGTGTGCACAGGGGGAGTGGAGGAGAGGGACAGAAAAGCTGACTCCCCGCTCAGCGCAGAGCCTGGTGAAGGGCTTGATCTCACAACCCTGAGATCATGACATGAGCCAAAATCAACAGACTCGTAACCACCCAGGCACCCCAGGGAGAGAGGGTCTTAAGCAAACTCCACACTTAGCATGGAGCCCCACATGGGGCTTAATCTCACAGCCCTGAGATCACTGCCTGGCTTGAAACCAAGAGCTGGACACTTAACCAACTGTGCTACCCAGGTGCCCCCTCCCAACATACTTTTGGAGTTTTATTCCATATCATGGTCACAGAAGGATTCACTGTTCTCCTCCTTCCTAGAAATTCAGAAAGCTGATGATCATCTGCCTCAGCACTTATAAAACCCAAAAGTGCCAAAGAGGACAGAACAGTGTTATGAACTGAACATATGTGGAAATATTGTTTATCAGAGCAAAAATCTTTTTCCTTTCAGGCCAAACCATGAAAGGTTTTATTTACATGGAAAAACTTTGAAGTCACACTTAGATTTAGTCGACCGAAGTAGAAGCTGTGACATAAAAGAGCCTGCTGGGTATAGCAGAGATGGGAGATCTTCTCTGTGCTAATCGCAAGCAAACTCATACTGAAATTAAAGTCCACGAAAGTAGAAGACCGATCAGCACTAAGTCACAAGTCATTAAACATCCTCAAATACACAAAATAGAGAAAGCCCATGAATGTACTGAATGTGGGAAAGCCTTCTTCAAGAAGTCTCAGTTCACAGAACATAAGAGAATTCATACAGAAAAGAAACCCCATGCATGTAGTGTATGTGGGAGAACCTTTTCCAAGAAGTTCAAGCTCACTGAACATCAGCGAACTCACAAAGGAAAGAAAACCTATGAGTGCTGTGAGTGTGGGAAAACCTTCCTCAGGAAATTTCAGCTTACTGAACACCAGAAGACTCATACAGGAAATAAACCACATGGATGCAGTGTATGTGGGAAGGCATTCTCCAGAAAGTTCAAGCTAACTGAACATCAGAGAACTCATACAGGAGAGAAACCTTATGAATGTACTGAACGTGAAAAGCCTTCTGCAGAAAGGCAGAGCTCATTATACATCAGATAAATGAAAGAGGAGAAAGGCCCCATCAATGCAATGAGAATGGGAAAGGTTTCTCCGGAAAAATCACAACTCATTCTACATCAGAAAACCCACACAAGAGAGAAATCTTATATATGTAGTGAATGTGGAAGAGGCACAATCTCCTTATACATCGGCAAACTCACACTGGAGAGAAACCCTATGGATGCACTGGATGTGATAAGGCCTTCAGCCAGAAGGCATGTCTCATAGCACATCAGCGATTTCATAAAGGAAAGAGTCCTTTTGTACGTACCGAATGTGAAAAATCTGTTCACAGAAGTCAGGACTCACTAAACATCAGAGAATTCACACGGGAGATAAACCCTTTAAATGCAGTAACTGTGGCAAAGCCTTCACTACACAGACAATGCTCACTGTCCATCCAAGAACTCATACAGGAGAGAGACCCTATATGCATGCAATGAGTGTGGGAGAACTTTCTCCCACATGCCATGCCTTGTTAAACATGAGAGAATACACACAAGAGAGAAATATGTAAATTCAGTGAAGGTTAAATATTCTTCCATCGAGGGTCACAGCTTATTAAATACTAGTGAATTCATGTAGGAGAAAAGCCCCGTTAATACAGTGACCGTGCAGATGCCTTCTATGACCCCTCAGACTTCATCAAACATCAGTGGGCTCCTCACAGATAGGAATGCAGTCACAGTGGGACAACCAGTTGTCAGATGTACACCCTCAGGAAATAACGGAGAGTCTGTACAGGAAAGAAGTCATGAATGCAGTGAAGGTGGTCATGCCTTCACTTCAGTGGTTGATTACATCTTATTTTATGTCCCAAAAAACACACAGGAAAAAACTGGTACATTCAATTTGGAAAAGCCTTGAGCAATAATGTCAAGCTGATTATATGGTTATACATAAACAGAAAACCTATGAATACAGAGGCTAGGAAAGCTGTTTTTTGGAAGACAGACCCTGTCTGTCATCAGTGATCACCACAGATCATCAGTGAGCTTATATTGAGTAGAAATATGACAGTGGAAAAGTCCTTACCCTGGATGTGTCAGTTCATGCTAGAAGGCAGTGAATGTGGCAGGGTTTTCAGTGGTACATTCTGCCTCATCCATTAGCAGATGAAATCACAGAAAAAAATGCCGTTAATGCACTAATTGTGGAATACCTTTAACAAAAACTAAAGTTTCCACCCAAGAAGGCTTGTGAAAATGAGGAATGTTTGAGAGCTATATGTACCTTTTTCAACTTGATCTGTACATATTTTTTAAAGATTTTATTTATTTATTTGACAGAGAGAAATCACAAGTAGATGGAGAGGCAGGCAAAGAGAGAGAGAGAGGGAAGCAGGCTCTCCGCTGAGCAGAGAGCCCAACGCGGGACTCGATCCCAGGACCCTGAGATCATGACCTGAGCCGAAGGCAGCGGCTTAACCCACTGAGCCACCCAGGCGCCCCAATCTGTATATATTTTTTAAAGATTTATTTATTTATTTTACAGACAGAAATCACAAGGAGGCAGAGAGGCAGAAGAGAGAGGAGGAAGCAGGCTCCCCGCTGAGCAGAGAGCCCGATGTGGGGCTCGATCCCAGGACCCCGGGATTATGACCTGAGCGGAAGGCAGTCTTTAATCCACTGAGCCACCCAGGCGCCCCCAAATTGACCTGATGGGCATTTTCAGACAGGATACCTTGAACCACATTCCCAATTACCATGTTTTTGTTTTTGTTTTTGTTTTTAAGATTTTATTTATTTGTCAGAGAGAGAGGGAGCAAGCACACAGGCAGACAGAGTGGCATGCAGAGTCAGAGAGAGAAGCAGGCTCCCTGCCGAGCAAGGAGCCCGATGTGGGACTCCATCCCAGGACCCTGGGATCATGACCTGAGCCAAAGGCAGCAACTTAACCAACTGAGCCACCCAGGCGTCCCCCCAATTACCATGTTAATGGTAATTTAGAGGAGATAGTCTCTGCCCTACATCACTGGTTAACATTATCACATTATATTCACTTTTCCCATTTGTGCTTTTTTTTTTTTCTAAAATTATATTCAGGGACGCCTGGGTGGCTCAGTGGGTTAAAGCCTCTGCCTTCGGCTCACCTCATGATCCCAGGGTCCTGGGATCGAGCCCTGAGTTGGGCTCTCTGCTCAGCAGGGAACCTGCTTCTCCCTCTCCCTCTGCCTGCCTCTCTGCCTACTTGTGATCTGTCTGTCAAATAAATAAAAAAAATCTTTTTAATAAATAAATAAATAAAATTATATTCAGCTCCCACCCAATATCCTGTGATGGTTAGCTGCTGCATTTCTTTGGCTCTAGGTTTAAGTATTATTTTAGGCAACTGAAGTCCTTCAAAAATGAATATATAAAACTCATGAATAAAACTTAATGTCCTTGAATGAATTTAAATTGATTTAAAAATAAGACCAAGCATTATACAACATCATAAAAGTGATTTTTAAAATTTTCTAGATTTGAAAAGGTAGAAAAACCATGTTTGCAAAATGAACTAAAAGCCGAAGGACAATTAGTAATTTAAACCAATACAATAAATAACAAAATACATTCCAATACAGCTCTTGGTAATATTTATTTATTTATTTATTTTTATTTATAAAGATTTTATTTATTTATTTGACAGAGAGAGATCACAAATAGGCAGAGAGACAGAGAGAGAGATGAGGAGAAGCAGGCTCCCCGCTGAGCAGAGAGCCCAATGCGGGACTCGATCCCAGGCCCCTGGGATCATGACCTGAGCTGAAGGCAGAGGCCCAACCCACTGAGCCACCCAGGCGCCCCGGTAATATTTTTTTAAAACATGAAAAAGTAACGTAAGCAATTTGAATACAAATTAAGATGACTATTTCCGTCCTAGTTCTCCTCCTCCCTGGATTATTAAATTATTCTCAGAATGCTGGGGATCTGAAGTTCTAAACTCATATATAATTATCCAGTTGCATTCTTCCCTTAGAGGTTGTACCCTGTCTAGCCCTATCTTTTGTCTCATTGATGGAACCACCCAGACATTCTTCCCGGCATGTATTCCCATTCCAACTCGGAATCCTGGGTCCTACAACATGAAGAGAAAAATAGATCTTCACAGAATCAACCCTGGCCTGGTTCCAAGAGGACAGACTTTGAACTGGACCTGGAGTAGGCTGAATCCAGTGCTACACTGGAATACAGAGGCCTGTAACCAGCCTGGAAAATATTTTCAGAATCTAGTAGGTGTAATTTTTTAAGTAGGCTTCATGCCCAGTGTGGAGCCCAGCATGGGGCTTGAACTCAGGACCTTGAGCTCAAAAGTTGGGACACTCAACCAACTGAGTCACCCAGGCATCCCTGATATGTATAATTAATTGAATGTAGTCAGGGGTAATGATAGGGGCTGGCATAAAACTGATACAGGATTCAGACCAAGTCCCCTGCTGAAAAACCGCAATCTCAAAAAGGGCATTAGATTAGGTGTTAGGGAGGGCACCTGGATGGCTCAGTTGGTTAAGCAACTACCTTTGGCTCAGGTCATGATCCCGGAGTCCAGGGATCGAGTCCCTCATTGGGCTCCCAGCTCCGCAGGGAGTCTGCTTCTCCCTTTGACCTTCTCCTCTCTCATGCGCTCTCTCACTGTCTTTCTCTCAAATGAATAAAATCTTAAAAAAAATAAAATAAAATTATATATATATATATATATATATATATATATATATATATATAGTGTCAGGGGGAAACTAAAGTAGAGGACTCTTAGTAGGTGAGGTATTTTAATGGCAGTTAGGTGATTTTTTTTTTTAAGATTTTTTTTTATTTGATAGACAAAGATCACAAGTAGGCAGAGAGGCAGGCAGAGAGAGAAGGGAAACAGTCTTCCTGCTAAGCAGAGAGCCTGATGCAGGGCTCAATCCCAGGACCTTGAGATCATGATCTGAGCTGAAGGCAGAGGCTTAACTCACTGAGCCACCCAGGTGCCCCTAGGTGATTTTTTTTTTAAATCAATGACATAAGTCCCACTAGAATCACTTGGAGAGAACATCTTAATTGTTTTAAAGATTTTGATATGGAATATAAAGACTTTGGGTCATGTATAAACGTAATGTTTATATTGTATCAATTTCAATATAAAGCATATATAAAGCAGATTACAATAACTCTACATGTTTATGCTCAAGTATAAGGTCTCGAATGTAAGTTATACACTGTAAAAGTTAGACTAGCTTCCTGAGGGTAGGAATCTTGTTAACCGCTATATACAAGATGTCTAGAAGAATATGCAATACAGAGTAGGCACTTGATAAATACTAAATATTTAATTAATATTAAATTGAAATATTAATTGAATTTCATTCAATAAGCAATCTAGTCTTAACTAAGATTTAAAACAGGGCCAGGAAAAAATTAACTCAATTAAACAGGGCCAGAGAGAACCAAACTGCAAGTAACCTCAATGTATCCCAAAACAAGCTTTAAGAATACCGGAGGGCAAAAATATCCTGATCTCTCTGGCTCTCCTCACTCCCACATGATAAAGTTGACAGTGTTTGTCATCCAACCAAAACCTATCGGGCAGGAAAATATGATCAGTGTTGAAAGAAACCAATGAGAAGTGACTAAAACTGACATATATGCTAGATTGAGCAAACAAGGACATTGTAACTATATAAATAGTTATAACTGTATTCTATCACATCAAAAACATAGAGGTATGATTAATATATTAATAAGAATGTACTGGGTTTATAAGATATGTTTTACTTCATATTTTATAAGCCCTCCCAGAATACTGTTGTTTATTCACTATCTTGATCAGAGAGTGGAGAGCAGTTAGCAGTTTCACTAGGCATTCCTCACAATGATACCTCCTACCACCCTGGCTAAGAACTCAAGGTTTTTCTCTTTTGTATAAGTTCAGCTTCTCTAAGCATAATTTTTTCTCTTTTTAATAAAAGCTTCTGTTCTCTTTGTAGTTGAATTTGTACTTGAGTTTCTTTTGTCTTGTCATTAAATTCACTGACCTTTCCTTTTGCAAACACAAGTAGGTTAAAATACGGTTCCTAGGTTTTAGACTCACCTCACCCACCCTAACCTATTTTTCATTTTGGATCGTTTCCATTGCTGTCTTTTAAAGTTCACTGAATTTTTTCTTATACAACATCTAATCTACTATTAATTCCATCAAAGTATGTTTTATCTCAGAAGTTGTAGTTTTTATCTCTAGAAACTTGGTTGGGGCCTATCTTTTTATAGCTTTCATATCTCTATTTAATATGCCTTAATTTTTAAAAAGTTTTTAAAGTAATATCTACATTCAACATGGAGCTTGAACTCACAACCCCAACTGAGCCAGGCAGGTGCCCCAACATGGTTTACTTGTAACCTGATATTTAAAATGAGTTTCTAGCGGTGCGTGCGTGACTCAGTCAGTTAAGCATCTGCCTTCTGCTCAGGTCCTGATCCTAGGGTCCTGGGACTGAGGCCCGCATTGGGCTCCTTGCTCAGTGAAGCCTACTTTGTCCCCTCCCTCTTCCTCTGTCTGCTGCTCCCCCTGCTTGTGCTGTCAAATAAAATCTTTAAAAAATAGTTTCTCGGGGGCGCCTGGGTGGCTCAGTGGGTTAAAGCCTCCTCTTTCAGCTGAGGTCATGATCCCAGGGTCCTGGGATCAAGCCCCACATCGTGCTCTCTGCTCAGCAGGGAGCCTCCTTCCTCCTCTCTCTGACTGCCTCTCTGCCTATTTGTAATCTCTGTTAAATAAATAAAATCTTTTAAAAAAAAGTTTCTTGTAGGCAGCATGTAGTTGGACCTATTTTATCTAATTGATAATCTCTTTTTACTGAGGTATTTAGATCATTCATAATTACAGTGGTGTTATTTATCCCAGCTGGTTTTGCTCCCCCCTTTTGTCATTTTCTACCTTCTTTTGGAGTAACTTTTTTTTTTTAAATTTATTTATTTCAGGGGTGGGGGGGGTGAGACAAACTCCCCACTGAGTGGGGAACCCAACACAGGGCTTGATCCCAGGATCCTGAAAACATGACTTGAGCTGAAATTGAGTCTCAGAGGCTCAACTGACTGAACCACCCAGGTGCCCCTGGAGCAATTATGTTTTATGATTATCTCCATTGCTGGCTTTTTACGCATAACTTTATTATTTAAGTGGTTCCTTTAGAATTTGTAGCATGCATCATTCATTTATCGGTGTATCTTCAAATTATTATACCTTCTCATGTATAGTACCAGAGTCTTATATACCAATTTTCTATAGCCAAATCAGCTTCTTTGAAGAAATTATCTTCTGGATGCTCCTAGGATATATTTTTAGTGGATGGGTAAACTGGCTTTACATGATAATTACACATTAACATTCCTAACTCCATATACTTTTGGAATCTTTACAAAATATAAAGAATTTTCTCGCATTTAAACTTCAGTGTAGGCCACCTTTTTTATTCCTGTTTCAGTCAACTAACCAAGTAAACTGTAGAGCCATTCTAACTGAGCTCAAACATTAAAGCCAGAAGTAATTCATGGACAGCCCATATTGTTAAATTTGTCTGATCCAAATTTTTATTCCTTCTACCATTGCTGCTGCCCCTTGGAACAACTTGTTACTTAAACTGTAACCCCTGGAGGATTTTATTAGTTGCCAAGCACATTTAGATATGGACTTAAGAAATATATATACTGACAACAGGTCTTTGGGGAGAAGGACGATGTACAACCGTGAAGCTGGGCAGCTGGGGATGCCTGACTTGCTCAGGGCGGAACACCGCCCCTTCACAGAAGCCGGGCAGCCGGGACCGCCCATCCCACCCAGGGCAGAACGCCGCCTGCTTCAGGGAAGCCAAGCACCTGGGAACGCAGGGTCAGCTCAGGGTGGCTCCTTTCTCTTCCCAGAAGTGCTCGTTGTTAGTTGGATGAGTCCTTTGAATGTGCTTGGTTAACTATAAGCTTTATCCTCCTTCTTGCTTGTCTGCAAGATGGGATTAACGTTTGACCTTCATCAATCCTTCTGTTGGCTATTGTTTTCTATCCAATAAAAGTGAGACTGTAGAGTAGCTCGTGGCAGCAGTCCTTTTTGACTGTTGTCCCTTGCTCCCAGTCTTTTGCAGCTGACTTGTTTGTGTCTAATTCTTCTCTCGTGGCCGACTGGAAGCGGCATACCATAATTCCACAAATGTTTCCCAAGATTTTTTTTTTCAATGATTTTATTTATTTGACAGAAATCACAAGCAGGCAGAGAGGCAGGCAGAGAGGAACGGAAGTAGGCTCCCCGCGGAGCAGACAGCCCAATGTGGGGCCTGATCCCAGGACCCTGAGATCATGACCTGAGCCGAAGGCAGAGGCTCCAACCCACTGAGCCACCCAGGCGCCCCCAAGATTCTTTTTATATAATAAATAAATTTATATAAAAAATGAATACTTCATGACTAACTGGGTTTACCAAAAGAATGCAAAAAAAAAATTTTTTTAGAATGCAAATTTTTTAAGCAATGTAATTCACCGCTGTACTAGACTGCTTTGGCTGTCATAAAAAATACTAGAGTGGGTGTTTGAAACAACAGAAATTAATTTTCTCACAGTTCCAGAGGCTAGAAGTCCACAATCAAGTTTCCAGCAGATCTGATTTCTGGTCAGTACTCTTCCTGGCTTACAGACATCTGGCTGCCTTCTCACCATGTGAGAAATGCAAGGCATTTCTGCAGTTTGTCTGCACAAAGAAAGAACTCTCTGGTGTCTCTTCCAATAAGGACACTGAACTTACTGGGATCAGAACCCCACACTTAGGATCTCATTTAACTTTAAATACTTCCTCCATGGTCCCACCTCCAAATATAGCAGGGTGTTAGGGTGTTCTACATGTGAATCTGAGGAGACACAGATTTTACCCTGAGGCAAAATTTCTCTCTAGCTGTGAACATGTAAAATTAGAGAAGTTACTCATTTTGAAAATACAATGGTAGGACAGGTGTAGCATAGACACTTCCGTTCCAAGAGAGAAATTAGGAGGAAGAAAGGGGTATGGGTCCCTTAAAAACCCAAAACCTAGTATAGCAAATTCCATTAGATCTTAAGACTTAAGCATAATCATCTTTGGTTACTTATCTTCAGTTATGTCAGGCTGCCAGGCATTGTAGGTCACGTTGTAGGTGGGAATCATAACACTCTTAAAACTTTATATTCAAACCTGCAATTTTATGTTCTGCAAAGCTCCACCAAGGATATTTTTGCCTGCATTTACAATTTTTGTATCCCTAGCATGCAGAACAGCGTTTGCCACCTGCATCTTATAAACATCCGGATGAATGAATAAGCCCTTTAATTGAAAGGCGCTCTAAGCCTGGTTGTGACGGAGTTTCGCACTGGAAGCTCATCAGTTTAATTAGCTGGGCTGCAATATTGAAGAGAACCACTTCCTTTACTCAAAGGGTTTTTTTTTTTTTTTTTAAGATTTTATTTATTTATTTGACAAAGAGAGTAGGCAGAGAGAGATGGGGAGGAAGCAGGATCCCTGTTGAGCAGAGCGCCCGATGTAGGGCTCGATCCCAGGACTCTGAGATCATGACCTGAGCCAAAGGCAGAGGCTTAACCCACTGAGCCACTCAGGTGCCCCTCAAAGGGTTTTTTGTTTTTTGTTTTGTTTTAAGATTTAAAAAATTTAAGTGCAATCTACCACCAGCCACCCCAAGATCAAGAGTCAAAGGCTCTATGACTGAGCCAGCCAGGGACCCCTCAGAGCTTTTGATTCAAGGTATTTTTCACCGTTAGAGAAAAGCCGCGTCTTTGACTCCCGCCACCGTGGGAGAGTCCAGCTTCTCTATGAGGTCTGCCGCCTGTTGACCCCCATCAGCCCTGTGACCCGTTTTCACCCACACGAAGAGCCTTTTCTAACCCCGTTTGCCCACTCTGACCAATGCCTTTTCCCGCGGTTCTCTGAAATCTAGCCGGGCCGCAAATGCCGCTTTCTCCACAAAGCCCCCTCCAGCCAGCATTCCCAGGATACTAACCCGTTCCCCTCCAACTGTTGCTCCGGCTCGGCTCGAACTCCCTCCCCTGTGCACTTCCACGCGGGTCGCGCGCACTTAGCTTCTCCCCGTCCTTTAACTGAAAGCTCCTTAAAGCCCGCGACCATCTCGGCGGATCCTGAGGAGAGACGTGGCAGGCCTGAGTTTCTCAGGAGCTAAGCAGTATATGCACCGCCTCCGGTGAATGTTACAAATTCGGGGTCCAAAGGCTAAAAGTGGTCCGGAAATAAAGCGAAATCTCAATAGCTTCTCACCGTCTAGAGCCTTCCAGAGAAAGGCGCAAAGCGAGAACACGCCCGCCTCGGAGGACTCTGCGGGGAAACCGCCGCTCTCTGCAAACAGCCTGGCGTCCGCACTGCAATATGACGTCACAGAGGCCGAGCCTAGGGCCAGTTTCAGGATCTCCGGAACCACGCGCGTTGGCCCTCGTCGGCCGCCATCTCGGTGCTTCTGAGGGTCTGTCAGTAGCTGAAGAGGGCCTCGGGGGCCGTAGACACGGAGGGAAAGTGTTTGAAGTGGTACGGTGATCTGTGTCCAGCGGTGAAGATCGAGGCTATCGCCAGGTCAGTGTCGGTTCTGGGAGTGTTTGGGGGCCAGGGAGAGCGCGTTGGGTTTTGGATTTTTTTTGGTTTTTGTTTTGTTTTTGTTCCGGAGCGCGTGGGGGTTGTGTTGAAGGATCATTTGGGCGTTCCCTGGGGGCGGGGGGAGCTTGTGAGGTTCTGTGTTGAGACGAGAACTTGGGGAGAGTAGCGGTTTGGGGTGTCTGGTGGGGGGAAGCGGAGGTCGTGTCCGTGTTGGGGTCGGCGTTTGGGGAGTTCGGTTGTTGATGCTGAGCACATCCTTAAAGAGTGGGTTTCTGGCCTCTTGCGCCCATGTTTACTGTATATTCTCTCTCTCTCTCTCTTTCTCTCTTTTTTTTAAGATTTTATTTATTTATTTATTTTTAAGATTTTATTTATTTGACAGACAGAGATCACAAGTAGACAGAGAGGCAGGCAGAGAAAGAGGAGGAAGCCCGCTCCCTGAGGAGCAGAGAGCCCGATGCGGGGCTCGATCCCAGAACCCTGGGATCATGACCTGAGCCGAAGGCTTTAACCCACTGAGCCACCCAGGCGCCCCAAGATTTTATTTATTTATTTGGCAGAGATCGCAAGTAGGCAGAGAGGCAGGCAGAGCAGAGAGCCCCATGCGGGGCTCAATCTCTGGACTCTGGGATCATGACCTGAGCCAAAGGCAGAGGCTTTAACCCACTGAGCCACCCAGATGCCCCTACTGTATATTCTTGCAGAAGATGTGTTTCATTTTTATTTCCGACAGATGTAATGATTCTTAAGTAGTGCTCAAATTCCCAAATAGTCCGGAAAGTAACTCTTGTTAAATTTTGGTGTATTTCAGTTTTAATGTTAGGATCAGTTGTGTAGGTACTGGTATAATGTTATACATTTTGATTCTGATATCCTATCAGCTATTTCCATATTACTAACGCTTTGGAAGTTTTCGGGTTTCTTTTTGTTTTAACTATTGCAGTTATGTTCTATTGCGTGGATGCTTTTATTTTGGGGTAAAACTGATGTGGGTATAGGTCCAACACTTTCAGGAACATGTGGTGGATTTCCTTTAACACAAATGTTTGGTTTCCTTGACCAACCGTGGTGGTGATTTTTCACATGTGTTTTAGACATATCTATTTATGTTTATTCCTAGATAGTTTATACTGTTGTAAGCGTAAATGGTGTGGTTTTATTTTCCGTATGACCTCACCCCCCTTTTTTTGTTTCTTCTAATTTTATATAATGCACAAAAGCAAAAATTTGAAAGATGTACTTATTTTGTCCCCTCAGTCTACTGTTAATGTTACTGCCACTAGGTTATACACTGATTCCTTTATATTTTCTAGTTGAGTATTTTTGTTATCTGCAAATAATTTTGGCCAAGTGGCAAGTGTATGAACTGTGGAGTAAGAAGAATCTGCTTCTGCCTCTGACTTGGGTAGGTTAATATCTGAGTCAGTTGTTTTATTTGTGAAAAAAGCTATCATACTTAATAGAGTTGTTATGAAGATTAAACTAGCAAATGTTCTTTAAGTACGAAGTGTAATGTCTGGCACCTAGTATAGTCTGAATAAATGGTAACTATGATTTATCAAGTTTTTGTTCCTCTTTCTCAAAGATTTTCCACCCTACCTTTATTGAGATGTAATTGACATACAACATTCTGTAAGTTTAAGGTGTACAATGTGTTGATATAATACACTTACATATTGCAAAATAGTTATTGCCATAGGTTAGGTAACACTTGCGTCATGTCACATAGTTACCATTTCTTTTATGTGGTGAAAACATTTAAGATCCACTCTTCTAGCTTTCAGTTATATAAAACAGTCTTTACAGTAATCACCATGCTGTACAATGTAGCCCCTCAAATAACTTTAAAATTACTTTCATTTATATTTTTTCCTCTCTATTTAATATTTGATTTATAGATTACTAGATTTCCTGGTGTCTTCTTTTCCTGGAAGAAACCATACTTGTCCATAGTGATTTGTTCTTTTAATATGGTTCCATTTGCTGATATTTTATTTAATATTTTTGCATCCAGAAATAAAAAGCTGTCTTGGATTTTCTTCAGAATAATCAGTGGTGAAGGGAGCTGAGTGGTGGTATAGATAATACAAAATTATTATTATTTTTTAAATAATAAAATTAATTAAAATTATTACTATTTTTATTTATATTTTTAAATTTTATTTATTTGACAGAGAGAGAGACAGTGAGAAAGGGAACACTAGCAGAGGGAGTGGGTGAGGGAAAAGTAGGCTTCCTACTGATCAGGGAGCCCAATACAGAATTGGATCCCAGGACCCTAGGTTCATGACCTGAGCCAGAGGCAGGCACTTAACCAACTGAGCCACCCAGGCACTCCGATAATACAAAATTAGATTTGATGCTTTGGTTTCTCTTCAGGTCGTATAAATCTTCCGCCTTTTACAAAATTAGATTTGAGTTGATAATTATTGAAGGCACATAATGGATATAAGGTGTTTGATTATACTTTCCTTCCTTCCTTCCTGAAAGTGCACACTTGGGCAGAGGCAGAGGGACAGAGAATCTCAAGCAGGCTCCACACCCAGCAAGGAGCCTGATGCAGGGCTCAATCCAACGACCCTGACCCTGAGACCATGACCTGGGGCAAAATCAGGAGTTGGATGCTTAACTGTCTGAGCCACCCAGGCACCCCTCCTCATTCTTTGTACATAGGGTTTTATTACACTGTTTCTTCTTCTTTGGCTTGAATTTTTTACATAATAAAATTAAAAATTTTTTTATTCTACATTTGTAAGTGGAACTGATCTGTATTTTTCTTTAAGAGTATTTTTCATGTGGGCGCCTGGGTGGCTCAGTGGGTTAAGCCGCTGCCTTCGGCTCAGGTCATGATCTCAGGGTCCTGGGATCGAGTCCCGCATCGGGCTCTCTGCTCAGCAGGGAGCCTGCTTCCTCCTCTCTCTCTCTGCCTACTTGTAATCTCTCTCTGTCAAATAAATAAATAAAATCTTTAAAAAAAAAAAAAAGAAGAGTATTTTTCATGTATAACACTTAAAATGAAAAAATAGGATATTGTAGCACCCTAGGAGCCCCATTTCATCATAATCTTCTCCCTTCTCTCCAGAGGTAATTATTATCCTAAAAACATCGTGTTAAGTTTGCCTGGCTGTTAACTTTATACAAATGGAGGGGTGCCAGGTGGCTTCGGTCAGTTAGTTAATCGTCCAGCTCTTGATTTCATGATCTTGGTCCTGGGATTGAGCCCATCATCGTTGGGCTCCCTGGACCATGGGGAGCCTGCTTCTACCTCTCCATCTGCTGCTCCCCCTGCTTGTGCTCACTCTCTGTCTCTCTCTCAAATAAATAAAATCTTAAAAAAAAAAAAAAACAACTTGATACAAATGGAATCATAGGGTATATGTCCTTTGGTGTCTGGCTTCGTTTGCTCAATATTTTGTTGTGAAATTCATCCGAGTTGTTGGATATAGCAGTAGTTCATTTTTTCTCATTGCTGTATGGTATTCTTTGGTGTGATTATACCCCAATTTATTTATGCATTCCACTACCTAGTATGGTCTGGATAAATGGTAACTATGATTAGATGTTTGGTTGTTACTGGCTTGTATCTATTATAAATTAAACAATGCTGATAGAAACATTTTTGTGCATGCATTTTGATGCATGAAAGTTCTGTTGGGTATATACTTAGTAGAATTCCTGAAGTATAGGTTACACTAGATACAAGGAGAAATAACAAATGCCCAGTCATAATGGGAGTTTCTTAGCATATCTCACTCAGTAACAGAGAATAAGGAGACAAAAAGCTAGAAGGCTGTAGTTTAACTGTGGTGGGCAAAGTTTCTGTAAAGAGCAATGAGAGAGAAAATATTTTAGGCTCTGTAGGCCAGATAACCCTGCACCTGCTCAACTCCACCATTGTAAGATGAAAGTAGCATAGAGAATACATAAACAAATGAGTATGGCTGTGTTCCAGGAAAATGTCATTTACAAAAAAGGTCACCAGCCCACTATACTGCCAACCCCTGAACAATTAGAATAACATGATTAATAAACGTGACAAGTGTAAAACACTTCCCCACAATGAGTTTTCTCAAGTGCACATAAAACAGTTATAAAAATTTAGCATATGGTGAGCCATAAAGCCAGTCTAAACAAATTTCAAAGGATTGAAATCATACAGAATACTCTATCTGACTACAGTGGAATTAAATTTATAAAACAATACCAAAATGATAACTAGAAAGTCTTCCATTTTTTGGTAAGCATATCATACATGTCTATATAATCCATGATTCAAAAAAAATTATAGTGGAAATGTTTTGAATGGCATTTTATAATCTACATGTCAACTTTTGTTGAATTCAACTAAAGCTATCAGTGGAGGGAATTTAGACACATATTAGAAATGCATATTAGAAATGCATATATTAGACAAACCATAAGTGACTTTTAATCTCACAAAACAAACTGAGGGTTACTGGGGGGAGGGGGGTTGGGAGAAAGGGGGTGGGATTATGGACATTGGGGAGGGTATGTGCTTTGGTGAGTGCTGTGAAGTGTGTAAACCTGGCGATTCACAGGCCTGTACCCCAGGGGATAAAAATATATTATATGTTTATTAAAAAATTAAAAATAAATAAATAAATAAATAAATAAAAAAGAAATGCATATATTAGAGGGGCGCCTGGGTGGCTCAGGCATTTACACACACACACGCACACACACACAGTAATTTTATTCAGCCAGAAGAAAAAAGGAAACCTTGCCATTTGCAACATGGATGGACCTTGAGTGCATTATGTTACATGAAATAAATCAGAGAAAGACAAATTCTGTATGATCTCACTTATATATAGGGAATTTTTAAAAATGGAACAAAATGAAAAAAACAAGTTCATAGGTAAAGTGAATAGGTTGGTGGTTGCTAGATGCTAGGGGTGGGTGGTGGAATGGGTGAAAGGGATCAAAAGACGTAAACTTCCAGCTATAGAATAAATAAGTCATAGGGATGTAATGTACAGAATGCTGATTATAATTAATAATACTATATTATATATTTGAAGTTTTATAACTATATGGTGATAAATGTTAACTAGACGTATCACAGTGACCATTTCATAATGTATACAGATACTGAATTGTTACATTGTACACCTGAAACTAATATTTGCCAGTTATACCAAAAATAATTATATCAACAGATAGTAATCATATATAGAAAGGAAAAGAGAGAATCTCAAGCAGACTCCCAGCTGAGTGCAGAGGCCAACTTGGGGCTCAATCTCACAACCCTGAGATCATGACCTGAGCCAAAATCAAGAGTCAGGTTCCCAACTGACTGAGGCACCCAGGTGCCCCTAAAACCCAGCTGCTCAGAAGTACAAGTGGCAACATGGGAATTGTGACTGGTATCTGAAATGTGGTTTTGCAAAACTGAGCCTTAAGCTGTGGGATCTGCATGAATTCCTGGTAGTTAGTGTCAAAACTGAGTTGAATTTTAGTATATGTGCTGCCGAAGTGAGCACTGAGTTGAATTTTAGGACACCCAGTTGGTGTTCAGGGAGTTGGGAGAATTGGCTGGTGTGGGGACGAACTCCCATACATTTGAAGTCAATAGTGTTGGGAGAAAAAGCTTGCTGATAAAACAAGAACAAAATAAAATCCTACAAACTCTTGTAAAAGGGAGCACCTGAGTGGCTCAGTGGGTTGGGGCTTTGCCTTCAGCTCAGGTCATGATCTCAGGGTCCTGGGATCGAGCCCCGCATTGGGGCTCTCTGCTCAGTAGGGAGCCTGCTTCTCCCTCTCTCTCTGCCTACTTGTGATCTCTGTCTGTCAAATAAATAAATAAAATCTTAAAAAAACTCTTGTAAAAGGATGTGAAAGACCCGCGGATCCCCTTACCCAAGAATCCAACACTGCCACTGGATGCAATCAGCAAGAGGTTCTTTATTG
>NC_081573.1:3687452-3737712 GCF_022355385.1 Mustela nigripes
AACCACGAGGTCTCCCTGTGGCGGACAGAACCAGCCCAGGGGAACCATGAGGCTCCTCTGTGGCGGACAGAACCAGCCCAGGGGAACCACGAGGCTCCTCCGTGGCGGACAGAACCAGCCCAGGGGAACCAAGAGGCTCCTCTGTGGCGGACAGAGAAATGTACTTGTGGGGCCGCGAAAAAGCGGCCCCCCTTGATCCCTGGGGCGTCCCCCAGGGTGGCAGGGGAGAAGTCCGAGTTCGTCAACTCCTTCTCAAGCTGCCTACAGAATACAGAGCAACAACGCGCGCTGTTGTACAAACACTATACCGCTACCTGCAGTATAGGTCAAACAGAGGCCTCACAAGACTAGAGACAAACAAGAACACGAGACTGGATACAAACGAGAACATGAGACAGGAGACAAGAATGCTGGCCAGCTTACCTCCCGGTGGGAGTCAGTTGGATCCGTGGGCAGGAGTCCGATGATCTCGGTGGAACCTCCAAATGAAAGACCCGCGGATCCCCTTACCCAAGAATCGCCTAAAAGCCAGCGGTTCACAGAAAAGGAAACAAGCGGTTAGTTATCCTATCTATCTTCTAGGGGAGGGGTCTTTCAGATGCATCAGGTGTAAAGCCATTTGCATAAACTTCTTAAATGCACGCAGAAATAGAATATATATTGTTACGTTATTCACCAGTTTATTATAAGAGATACAAATGAACAGCCAGATGAAGAGGTATATAGGGTGAGGTCCAGAAGGGTCCTGAACACAGGAACTTGTCTATATGGAGTTGGGGTGCCCCACCCTCTTGGCACCTCAAAGTGTTCAACTCAGAAGCTCTCCAAACTGTGTAATTTAGGAGATTTTGTTGATTATATTGGCATGATTATATAGCCGACTGATGATTAAACTCAGTCTCCAGGGCGCCTGGGTGGCTCAGTGGGTTAAGCCGCTGCCTTCGGCTCAGGTCATGATCTCAGGGTGCTGGGATCGAGTCAGCAGGGAGCCTGTTTCCCTTCCTCTCTCTCTGCCTGCCTCTCTGCCTACTTGTGATCTCTCTCTGTCATAAATAAATAAAATCTTTAAAAAAATAAAAATAAAATAAACTCAGTCTCCAGCCCCTCTCCACTTTGCAGAGTTCCAGGGCATGAGGCTGAAAGTTCTAACCCTCTCATTGCCGCTTCCAGTCGGCGACGAGAGAAGAATTAGGCACAAACAAGTCAGCTGCAAAAGACTGGGAGCAGGGGACAACAGTCGAAAAGGACTGCTGCCACGAGCAACTCCACAGTCTCACTTTTATTAGATAGAAAACAATAGCCAACAGAAGGATTGATGAAAGTCAAAAGTTAGTCACCTCTTGCAGGCAAGCAAGGCGGAGGGTAATGTTTATAGTTAACCAAGCACATTCAAAGGACTCATCTAACTAACAACGAGCACTTCTGGGAAGAGAAAGGAGCGATCACGAGAAAGGGAAGCAGGCGGTTTTTCGTTCCACCCTGAGCTGACCAGGAGTACCCGGGTGCTCGGCTTCCCTGAAGCAGGCGGCGTTCTGCCCTGAGCGGGCCAGGCGTTCCTGGCTGCCCGGCTTCTGTGAAGGGGCGGCGTTCACTGCCCTCAGCGAGCCTGGCATCCCCAGATGCCCAGCTTCTGTGCGAGCCGCGCATCCCCAGCTGCCCAGCTTCACAGTCGTACATCGTCCTTCTCCCCAAAGACCTGTTGTCAGTATCAGTATTTTTTAAGGCCATGTCTAAATGTGCTTGGCAACTAGTAAAATCCTCCAGGGGTTACAGTTTAAGTAACAAATTGTTCCAAGGGGTAGCAGCATCTCATCATGCCTTGCTCTTTTGGGGGACCACTCCCTATCCTGAAGATGTCTGTAGACCCCCAGTTACCAATAATCTCATTGGCATATCAAAGCTACTCTTGTCACTCCAGAGATTCCAAGCATTTTAGGAGCTGTGTGCCAGAAACCTGGGACAAACACCAAATACTTGTTTCCCATTGTACCATAATGAGTCTAAGGAAGTAGCCACTCCATTCCTAGGCTATTATAGGTTTGTAACAAAAGGAATACTGAATTTTATGAGCTACTTTTTTAATACTGCTTTAGGCTTTTCTCTTCTAACCTACTTATTTTGTTGGCTACTGTTGGCTGCCATCCTGACATCCATGCCCCTTTTGTTAAGAAAAATTCCTATTTTATTTAGACAGCCCTCCATCTAGGAACTTCACTTTAACCTCAGTTCATTATAAAATGCAGATTAGTCCTACTAATCAGGGTATTTCCATTGCCATTTTTTGTTTCATTGCTATGTTGCAGGCACGGACCTTTGATGCAGCTCTGATCTGTTAAGTATGAGGAAATGTCTGCCAACCAGTTTCTGGGAAATGGTTGAGTCCTTGATCACCAATCCTAGAGATCTCAGGTGTAAATTCATTCATGTCTTACCCCCTCTTCTACCTCCCTCCTGCCCCTGTAGAGTTCCACATTTGAGTTGTATATCATTCTTTTTAGGCTGGCACTGCAGGGAGACTAGACTGAAGGGCCAAGATGAGACAAAGCATTGTCCGGATTAGACATGAGGCTGGTAGGTATCCTTGTTCACTGCGTTCAGCAGTTGGTCAGAGAATGGGTCAGAGATGAGCTCTGGGTATGGAGGATTCAGGAGAGCAAGAGAGTCTTTGAGAATAATTGGCTGCCTTCCAGGGTGAAGCAAGATACAAATTGACTTCATGGTGTTGGTGTCCTCAGAGTATGAGTTTCTAGCATGGCTCCAGGGCTTGGCCCTTGGGGAGACTGATCTGACGTGCTGCTGCTAAGGCAGGGATGGCTCTGCCTTTGCATTCCAGCTAGTGTGGAAGTTGCTGGCTGGATGTACATAGAAAATATTACAAGAACTGGTACCAAGGGTTCTGTTTTTGCAGCTATGACCATGCCATAATATCATGTGCTAGGGAGTAAAGTTCTTTTTTTTTTTCTTTTTTAAGATTGTATTTATTTGGGGAAAATAAAAAGATTGTATTTATTTGAGAGAGAGAAAACACAGCGGAGGGAGTCGCAGAGAGAGAGAAGTAGACTCTCCCCTGAGCAGGGAGCCCGATGATGCTGGGCTCTATCCCAAAACACTGAGACGACCTGAGCTGTAATCAAGAGTCAGACACTTAACTGACTAAGCCACCCAGGTGCCCCAGGGAGTAAAATTACTAAAGTGCACAAGAAAGAAAAAAAAATTGAGACTGTTGGAAGAGAAATATGTCATACGGAGAGAGGCAGATGGGGATTCAGATTCCCACATTGTTACTTAGGGAGGATGTTAACATGGCCAACACACTTCACCTGATCAAGCCTCAGCTTACTTATGTTTAAAATGGAGATCATGGTTACGTTATAGAGTAGTGTTGAGGATTAAATAAGATGATGCTCATGATTTTTTTTTATTTAAAAATGTTTATTTATTTATTTGACAGACAGAGATCACAAGTAGGCAGAGAGGCAGGCAGAGAGAGAGGAGGAAGCAGGCACCCCACTGAGCAGAGAGCCCGATGCGGGGCTTGATCCCAGAACCCTGGGATCACGACCTGAGCTGAAGGCAGCGGCTTTAACCCACTGAGCCACCCAGGCGCCCCAATGCTCATGATTTTTTACTACCTCGATCAGTGGGTTAAGCCTCTGCCTTTGGCTCAGGTCGTGATCTGAGTTTCCTCGCATCAGGCTGTCTGCTCAGCAGGGGGCCTGCCCCCCCCCCCCCCCGCGCGCTTGGCTCTCTGCCTACTTGTGATCTCTCTCTGTGAAATAAATAAATAAAATCTTTTAAAAAGAGGACATGTTGGAGGCTTTTGTTAGAGTAAGTCTACATGGCAAGAGAAAGCTGGGGTCCCAGGTGCATATCCTCTTACAGTTGAATTTGCTCTTGAATCCACAGATTCTAGTCTACAGGAATAAAATATTTTCAGTATTGAAAGAAGGTGGAGGTCCCACTCTTGGGAGATCATCATTTCTAGCAGCAGCCTGACCTGAGATATCTGACCATAACTTCCAGGCAGGCCCAGAGCAGACAGAAGACAGTATACCCTGCAGTTGGCTAGTCCTTTCTTCAGAACAGAACATGACCAAGGACTGGGTAAGGCTTACTTTGCCCATTTTTGTCCTATGTTTCCCAGTGGATTTGTGGAAGCTTCTAAAACAGTCTGGGGCACCTGGATGGCTCGGTCTGTTAAGTGTTTGCCTTTGGCTCGGATCATGATTCCAGAGTCCTGGGATCCAGCCCTGCATCGAGCTCCTTCCCCAGTGGGTACCCTGCTTCTCCCTCTGCCTGCTGCTTCCCTTGCTTGTACTCTCTCTGTGGAACAAGTAAATAAAATCTTTTTTAAAATGTCAAATAAAACACAGTCTGATAAAATGAGACAGTGTATGTTGATAAAAATCAGGATCTGTCAGAAAATAAGTTTAGGCTATAATCTTAAAATCTGGGCAAGTTAGGAAGCAAGATACATGGGTCACAGTATTCATACAAAGCCCTTAAGGATGGAACCAAGATAAAAGTGTAAGATCTTGTGGGCTTCCTTACCTTTGAATTTGTGTCTCATTTTTGGCAGCTATAATAACAAGAAAAACATGAAAAGTTACATGATTTGTAGTGACCTTGAGGAGAAAATAAAGCAGTTCTTCAGGGAAAATAATTTCCTTGCTCTTAGTGCAATGAAAGATTGCACTTGATTGGACAGCATTCTTCAAAAGCAGTGCACCTGGACAGTAGAACCTTCTGGCAGTCCACACTTTACCCAGGAATAAAGCCTAAGTTATTTAATAGAATGAATGGGCTGCTTGACCTTTGAGTGATCCTCCATTAAGAAGAATTCTGCAATTTGGGTGCCTGGGTGGCTCAGTGGGTTAAGCCTCTGCCTTCAGCTCAGGTCATGATCTCAGGGTCCTGGGATCGAGGCCTGCATCGGGCTCTCTGCTCAGTGGGGAGCCCACTTCCCCCCACTTCTCTCTCTGCCTGGCTCTCTGCCTAATTGTGATATCTCTCTCTCTCTGTCAAATAAATAAATAGAATCTTAAAAAAAGAAGAAGAGGAATTAGTCTATCATTTGGCAGAAGACAGCTGAAAGTTCCACTCTTTGATAACAGCTCGGAGTACAGATAGTGGCAATGCTTCCTTTATACCTTCTTAACCACAGGTTTAGAGAATGAAGGCAGAGTCAATTATTCCTGGTCTGGCATTTGTATTTTTAATTATTAACATGATACATGGCTACATTTGCATGTAAAAGATTCAAAGATAAAGAAGTATTTACACCAAAAGAGAATATCCACTTTCTCCTCTTCCTGTTCAACCCTGAAACCAAGAGGTAACAGATGTTAATAGTTTGGGTCTCCAGTCAATCTCTTTGTACAATTGACATGTGATAGTATATATTTTTATACATTTTTATATGCATAAATATGTGTACTTATACATGCATAATTATATATATTATTAAGATTTTTTACACTCTGGGATCATATTATATATATAACTTGGGGACTTGACTCTTTTTCATTTAAGAGAGTGCCTTGAAAATCATTGGCATCAATAGGTTTACATCTACCACATTGTCTTTTTTAAAGATTTTATTTTTACATAATCTCTCTACATAACATGGTCACATGCTCTACTGACTGAGCCAGCCAGGCCAGGCACTCCTTACCAAATTGATTTTAATGTTTGTGTAGTAATGTTACAGCATGGAGGTACTGTAGTATATCCTCAACTGCTTTTTTTTTTTTTAAGGTTTTCCATTTTTTAGAGAGAAAGAGCACATGCACAATTGAAGCAGATGGTGGGGAGGGACAGAGGTAAAAGGAGAGAGAATCTTGAGCAGGCTCCATGCCCAGTGTGGAGCTGAACACAGGGCTGTCTCACAACCTAGAGATCATGACCTGAGCTGAAATCAAGAGTTGGACACCTAACCAACTGAGTTGCCCAGGCGCCCTCCCATCAATTTTTGATGGACATGTAGCTGTGGATAGTTTTTCCCTGTTATAAATAATGAAGTCTTCCTCCACATTGATTTGTCTCTGCAAATACTCTTTTTCAAATATTACTGTAGTACTCTTTTAGGCTAAGAAGAACTAATTAATAGAATTCTGTGGTGGTGGTGTCTGAAGGTTTATGTCCTCACAAAATCCATATGTTGGGATCTTAACTCAAAGATGATGTGTAAGCAAAGGTGGGGCCTTTGCCACACAGGGAGTGGGCTCTCACCAGAATGTGACCATGCTGGCTCCTTGATCTGAGACTTCCCAGCTTCCACAACTGTGAGAAACAAATTTCTGTTTTTATAAGCTACACGATCTCTGGTATTTTCTTACAGGAACCCAAATGAACTAAGACACAAGGTCCTGCGGTACGTGAAATACTCACAGGCATAACTTACCATGGGAAAATGACTAGAATGTGTTCTGTCCCTCTTTCCTGCGACATCTGTCCCACCTTAAATTGTGTTGGCATTTGTTGTTACAGGTACCGTTAACATTCGAGGATGTGACTGTGGGCTTCTCCTGGGAGGAGTGGCAGTTACTAGCTCCATCTCAGAAGGACCTGTACCGGGATGTGATGCTTGAGAACTATAGGAACCTGGTGTCAGTGGGTGAGGACAACATCACAATCCATTGCCTTCTCTTCCTCATTCAATAAAATCGGTAGTGTCTCTGAAATATCTCCTGGTTTGGGCTAACACACTGTAGGGAATAGACTTATTCTCCTCTTTGGCGCTAGAGCGTATATGCTCTCCCTTCCCCAGGAGAAGAATTTTGCTTTACTGAAGTATAAATGATATACAGACTTTCTCCAGTTTTCACAGATTCCCCAAGCTTAAATACGTGGTGCCAAGTTTTTAATGAGTTCCCATTTACAGGTTATCAAGCCAGCAAACCAGTTTCACTCTTCCAGTTGTTGCAAGGAGAGCCACCATGGACGGTAGAGGGAGCAGCTCGGAGTCAAAGCTGTCCGGGTGAGTGAGTGAAAACCAAGAAAATGGGGAGAAAGGACAATAAAACTCCAGTTGGCCAGTGAAAGGTCAACACTTTGGAAGTGTGTGGAGAACTTTTCTTATACCAGTTGGTGACACAGAAATCTGAGCAACTCCTTTCTGTATCTTACTAATTGGGCTGTTCTTTGCCTGCTATTAAAGGATGAGGTCTTCCTTTTTTTCCTCATTTCTAGATCTGATTACAGTTTTGGCTCTTGTAGGATCCAGATTTCGTACCTCATTTCCTCCTGCCTAGCTTGTGCTGGTCTTCTCCCTTTCCTTTTCTGCGGCATTCCCGCCTCCTGTTCCTCACCGACTTGCTCCCTCATAGATGGCTTTGCATTTGGCACAATTCTCATCTTCTGCCCATCCCCACCTCTTTCGAAAGGGCTAAAATCCCTCCTTGACAACCCGCCTCACCTGAGCTCATCTAAAAACTACGCGTACCTTGTCTCTTAGGGCACCTCTGTTTACTTAATCAGCCTCTGCTTCCCCACCTTCCAGGCTCTGGGTTTTTGTGTGTGTTTTGTTTTGTTTTTTAAATCTTTTGCTTGATTCTCACATTAAAAGTTTCATTCAGGGGTGCCTGGGTGGCTCAGTGGGTTAAAGCCTCTGCTTTTGGTCAGGTCATGATCCCAGGGTCTGGGATCGAGCCCCGCATTGGGCTCTCTGTTCAGTGGGGAGCCTGCTTCCTCCTCTCTCTGCCTGCCTCTCTGCCTACTTGTGATCTCTGTCTTGTCAAATAATAAAATCTTAAAAAAAAAAAAAAGTTTCATTCATTCTCAAGGCCTAAGCTTTCTGTTCTTTGTTGGAAAGTCCCAAATTGCCCTCTTCTACTAACATCTAATCTGCAGTGTAACCCACTGTGTGTTGCCAGCCACCAGCACATCTGCCCTTTGATGTCCTTCCTGTATGCAAAACAGAGTCCTCCTTCCTCTCAGATAATGTCTTCACTACCATTGCGTGTATTTGAGTATATCTGAAGAGTTAAGCTCTCTGTACTCCAACAGTTATTCCCTGGTTGACATTTCCCCTTTTGTGGTCTGATCGGACCTCTAATTCTGTATTTTGCTGGCAGCCAGGATAATGATCCTGGGAAGTCCTCTTTCCTTCAGCTTTAATGTTGGAACCGGAGATCATTTTTCCTCCTGGTGAATCCTCTTACTCTTAGTGCATTTTACTTAGGTTCTGCTGTGCTGCTGTACACGTGAGGTGCTTGGCCACTGTGAGTTGCCTTGAGTTTTCTGTATTATTTCTGACAGTCTCTGCTATTTTTATTAGATTTTATTGTTTTTTTTTTTTTTGAAGGTTATATATGTTTTTTTATTTTAATTTTTATAAACATATATTTTTATCCCCAGGGGTACAGGTCTGTGAATCACCAGGTTTACACACTTCACAGCACTCACCAAATCACATACCCTCCCCAATGTCCATAATACCACCCCCTTCTCCCAAACCCCCTCCCCCCGGCAACCCTCAGTTTGTTTTGTGAGATTAAGAGTCACTTATGGTTTGTCTCCCTCCCAATCCCATCTTGTTTCATTTATTCTTCTACCCACTTAAGCCTCCATGTTGCATCACCACTTCCTCATATCAGGGAGATCATATGATAGTTGTCTTTCTCTGCTTGACTTATTTCGCTAAGCATGATACGCTCTAGTTCCATCCATGTTGTTGCAAATGGCAAGATTTCATTTCTTTTGATGGCTGCATAGTATTCCATTGTGTATATATACCACATCTTCTTGATCCATTCATCTGTTGATGGACATCTAGGTTCTTTCCATAGTCTGGCTATTGTGGACATTGCTGCTATAAACATTCGGGTGCATGTGTCCCTTTGGATCACTACATTTGTATCTTTAGGGTAAATACCCAATAGTGCGATTGCTGGGTCATAGGGCAGTTCTATTTTCAACATTTTGAGGAACCTCCATGCTGTTTTCCAGAGTGGCTGCACCAGCTTGCATTCCCACCAACAGTGTAGGAGGGTTCCCCTTTCTCCGCATCCTCGCCAGCATCTGTCATTTCCTGACTTGTTGATTTTAGCCATTCTGACTGGTGTGAGGTGATATCTCATTGTGGTTTTGATTTGTATTTCCCTGATGCCAAGTGATATGGAGCACTTTTTCATGTGTCTGTTCGCCATCTGGATGTCTTCTTTGCAGAAATGTCTGTTCATGTCTTCTGCCCATTTCTTGATTGGATTATTTGTTCTTTGGGTGTTGAGTTTGCTAAGTTCTTTATAGATTCTGGACACTAGTCCTTTATCTGATATGTCGTTTGCAAATATCTTCTCCCATTCTGTCAGTTGTCTTTTGATTTTGTTAACTGTTTCCTTTGCTGTGCAAAAGCTTTTGATCTTGATGAAATCCCAGTAGTTCATTTTTTCCCTTGCTTCCCTTGCCTTTTGCGTTGTTCCTAGGAAGATGTTGCTGCGGCAGAGGTCGAAGAGGTTGCTGCCCGTGTTCTCCTCAAGGATTTTGATGGATTCCTTTCGCACATTGAGGTCCTTCATCCATTTTGAGTCTATTTTTGTGTGTGGTGTAAGGAAATGGTCCAATTTCATTTTTCTGCATGTGGCTGTCCAATTTTCCCAGCACCATTTATTGAAAAGGCTGTCTTTTTTCCATTGGACATTCTTTCCTGCTTTGTCGAAGATTAGTTGACCATAGAGTTGAGGGTCTATTTCTGGGCTCTCTATTCTGTTCCATTGATCTATGTGTCTGTTTTTGTGCCAGTACCATGCTGTCTTGATGATGACAGCTTTGTAATAGAGCCTGAAGTCCGGAATTGTGATGCCACCAACGTTGGCTTTCTTTTTCAATATCCCTTTGGCTATTCGAGGTCTTTTCTGGTTCCATATAAATTTTAGAATTATTTGTTCCATTTCTTTGAAAAAGATGGATGGTACTTTGATAGGAATTGCATTAAATGTGTAGATTGCTTTAGGTAGCATAGACATTTTCACAATATTTATTCTTCCAATCCAGGAGCATGGAACATTTTTCCATTTCTTTGTGTCTTCCTCAATTTCTTTCATGAGTACTTTATAGTTTTCTGAGTATAGATTCTGTGTCTCTTTGGTTAGGTTTATTCCTAGGTATCTTATGGTTTTGGATGCAATTGTAAATGGGATTGACTCCTTAATATCTCTTTCTTCTGTCTTGCTGTTGGTGTAGAGAAATGCAACTGATTTCTGTGCATTGATTTTATATCCTGACACTTTACTGAATTCCTGTATAAGTTCTAGCAGTTTTGGAGTGGAGTCTTTTGGGTTTTCCACATATAGTATCATATCATCTGCGAAGAGTGATAATTTGACTTCTTCTTTGCCGATTTGGATGCCTTTAATTTCCTTTTGTTGTCTGATTGCTGAGGCTAGGACCTCTAGTACGATGTTGAATAGCAGTGGTGACAATGGACATCCCTGCCGTGTTCCTGACCTTAGCGGAAAAGCTTTCAGTTTTTCTCCATTGAGAATGATATTTGCGGTGGGTTTTTCATAGATGGCTTTGATGATATTGAGGTATGTGCCCTCTATCCCTACACTTTGAAGAGTTTTGATCAGGAAGGGATGTTGTACTTTGTCAAATGCTTTTTCAGCATCTATTGAGAGTATCATATGGTTCTTGTTCTTACTTTTATTGATGTGTTGTATCACATTGACTGATTTGCGGATGTTGAACCAACCTTGCAGCCCTGGAATAAATCCCACTTGGTCGTGGTGAATAATCTTTTTAATGTACTGTTGAATCCTATTGGCTAGTATTTTGTTGAGTATTTTCGCATCTGTGTTCATCAAGGATATCGGTCTATAGCTCTCTTTTTTGGTGGGATCCTTGTCTGGTTTTGGGATCAAGGTGATGCTGGCCTCATAAAATGAGTTTGGAAGTTTTCCTTCCATTTCTATTTTTTGGAACAGTTTCAGGAGAATAGGAATTAGTTCTTCTTTAAATGTTTGGTAGAATTCCCCCGGGAAGCCGTCTGGCCCTGGGCTTTTGTTTGTTTGGAGATTTTTAATGACTGTTTCAATCTCCTTACTGGTTATGGGTCTGTTCAGGCTTTCTATTTCTTCCTGGTTCAGTTGTGGTAGTTTATATGTTTCTAGGAATGCATCCATTTCTTCCAGATTGTCAAATTTATTGCCGTAGAGTTGCTCATAGTATGTTCTTATAATAGTTTGTATTTCTTTGGTGTTAGTTGTGATCTCTCCTCTTTCATTCATGATTTTATTTATTTGGGTCCTTTCTCTTTTCTTTTTGATAAGTCGGGCCAGGGGTTTATCAATTTTATTAATTCTTTCAAAGAACCAGCTCCTAGTTTCGTTGATTTGTTCTATTGTTTTTTTGGTTTCTATTTCATTGATTTCTGCTCTGATCTTTATGATTTCTCTTCTCCTGCTGGGCTTAGGGTTTCTTTCTTGTTCTTTCTCCAGCTCCTTTAGGTGTAGGGTTAGGTTGTGTACCTGAGACCTTTCTTGTTTCTTGAGAAAGGCTTGTACCGCTATATATTTTCCTCTCAGGACTGCCTTTGTTGTGTCCCACAGATTTTGAACCGTTGTGTTTTCATTATCATTTGTTTCCATGATTTTTTCAATTCTTCTTTAATTTCCCGGTTGACCCATTCATTCTTTAGAAGGATACTGTTTAGTCTCCATGTATTTGGGTTCTTTCCAAACTTCCTTTTGTGGTTGAGTTCTAGCTTTAGAGCATTGTGGTCTGAAAATATGCAGGGAATGATCCCAATCTTTTGATACCGGTTGAGTCCTGATTTAGGACCGAGGATGTGATCTATTCTGGAGAATGTTCCATGTGCACTAGAGAAGAATGTGTATTCTGTTGCTTTGGGATGAAATATTCTGAATATATCTGTGATGTCCATCTGGTCCAGTGTGTCGTTTAAGGCCTTTATTTCCTTGCTGATCTTTTGCTTGGATGACCTGTCCATTTCAGTGAGGGGAGTGTTAAAGTCCCCTACTATCATTGTATTATTGTTGATGTGTTTCTTTGATTTTGTTATTAATTGGTTTATATAGTTGGCTGCTCCCACATTGGGGGCATAGATATTTAAAATTGTTAAATCTTCTTGTTGGACAGACCCTTTGAGTATGATATAGTGTCCTTCCTCATCTCTTATTATAGTCTTTGGCTTAAAATCTAATTGATCTGATATAAGGATTGCCACTCCTGCTTTCTTCTGATGTCCATTAGCATGGTAAATTCTTTTCCACCCCCTCACTTTAAATCTGGAGGTGTCTTCGGGCTTAAAATGTGTTTCTTGGAGGCAACATATAGATGGGTTTTGTTTTTTTATCCATTCTGATACCCTGTGTCTTTTGACAGGGGCATTTAGCCCATTCACATTCAGGGTAACTATTGAGAGATATGAATTTAGTGCCATTGTATTGCCTGTAAGGTGACTGTTACTGTATATGGTCTCTGTTCCTTTCTGATCTACCACTTGTAGGCTCTCTCTTTGCTTAGAGGACCCCTTTCAAGATTTCCTGTAGAGCTGGTTTGGTATTTGCAAATTCTTTCAGTTGTTGTTTGTCCTGGAAGCTTTTAATCTCTCCTTCTATTTTCAATGATAGCCTAGCTGGATATAGTATTCTTGGCTGCATGTTTTTCTCGTTTAGTGCTCTGAAAATATCATGCCAGCTCTTTCTGGCCTGCCAGGTCTCTGTGGATAAGTCAGCTGCCAATCTAATATTTTTACCATTGTATGTTACAGACTTCTTTTCCCGGGCTGCTTTCAGGATTTTCTCTTTGTCATTGAGACTTGTAAATTTTACTATTAGGTGACGGGGTGTGGGCCTATTCTTATTGATTTTGAGGGGCATTCTCTGAACCTCCTGAATTTTGATGCTCGTTCCCTTTGCCATATTGGGGAAATTCTCCCCAATAATTCTCTCCAGTATACCTTCTGCTCCCCTCTCACTTTCTTCTTCTTCTGGAATCCCAATTATTCTAATGTTGTTTCGTCTTATGGTGTCACTTATCTCTCGAATTCTCCCCTCGTGGTCCAGTAGCTGTTTGTCCCTCTTTTGCTCAGCTTCTTTATTCTCTGTCATTTGGTCTTCTATATCACTAATTCTTTCTTCTGCCTCATTTATCCTAGCAGTGAGAGCCTCCATTTTTGATTGCACCTCATTAATAGCTTTTTTGATTTCAACTTGGTTAGATTTTAGTTCTTTTATTTCTCCAGAAAGGGCTTTTATATCTCTCGAGAGGGTTTCTCTAATATCTTCCATGCCTTTTTCGAGCCCGGCTAGAACCTTGAGAATTGTCATTCTGAACTCTAGATCTGACATATTACCGATGTCTGTATTGATTAGGTCCCTAGCCTTCGGTACTGCCTCTTGTTCTTTTTTTTGTGTTGAATTTTTCCGTCTTGTCATTTTGTCCAGATAAGAGTAAATGAAGGGGCAAGTAAAATACTAAAAGGGTGGCAACAACCCCAGGAAAATATGCTTTAACCAAATTAGAAGAGATCCAAAATCGTGAGTGGGGAGAAAGGGGATAAAAAGAGGTTCGAAAAGGAAGAGAGAAAAAAGAAAAAAAAAAAAGAAAAGAAAAGAAAAGAATTTTAAAAAAAGAAAACACCTAAGAAAAATGTAAAATATATATATATATATATATTAGATAAACTAGTAAAAAATCGTTAAAAAAGAAAAAGGTAACAGTTAAAAAAAAAAAATTTTACCCGAAGGCGAGAAAAAAAAAATGAAAAAGAAAAAATTAAATTAACTGCAAGACTAAAAAAAATCACAGGAAAAAAGCCATGAGTTCCGTGCTTGGCTTTCTCCTCCTCTGGAATTCTGCTGCTCTCCTTGGTATTGAAACCGCACTCCTTGGTAGGTGAACTTGGTCTCGGCTGGATTTCTTGTTGATCTTCTGGGGGAGGGGCCTGTTGTAGTGATTCTCAAGTGTCTTTGCCCCAGGCGGAATTACACCGCCCTTACCCGGGGCCGGGGTGAGTAATCCGCTCGGGTTTGCTTTCAGGAGCTTTTGTTCCCTGAGCGCTTTCCGTAGAGTTCCAGAGGACGGGAATACAAATGGCGGCCTCCTGGTCTCCGGCCCGGAGGAGCCGAGAGCCCAGGGCCCCACTCCTCAGTGCGCCCTCAGAGAACAGCGCCCAGTTACTCCCGTCTGCCTGACCTCCGGCCGCGCTCCGAGCTCACCGAGCCTGCGACCGGTTCAAGGTAACACGGAGCTGCGAGATTACTGTCGGCTCTGTCTCTGTAGCCGGCTTTCCCGTTCCAATACCCGCAAGCTCTGCGACACTCAGACACCCCCGATCCTTCTGTGACCCTGCGGGACCTGAGGCCACGCTGACCCCGCGTGGGCTTCGCCCCGGTTTAGCCTCTGGAGCGATGTCCCTCAGCGGAACAGACTTTTAAAAGTCCTGATTTTGTGCGCGGTTGCTCCGCCGCTTGCCGGGAGCCGGCCCCTCCCCCCGGGGTCTATCTTCCCGTCGCTTTGGATTCACTTCTCCGCCGGTCCTACCTTTCAGAAAGTGGCTGATTTTCTGTTTCCAGAATTGCTGTTCTTCTTCTCTTCGATCTGCCGATGGATTTTCAGGTGTTTGCAATCTTTAGATAAGCTATCTAGCTGATCTCCGGCTAGCTGAAGCAGTCTCAGCTTGCTACTTCTCCGCCATCTTGACTCCTCCCCAGATTTTATTGTTTTGAAAAGTCTTTCGAGAACTGCACACTCTCAGAGGAGGCTGTGATCATTTAGTCTTGCACTGCACCAGTTGCTGCACAACATTGGCTGTTTTCACTTGTCCAGTTAGTCCCTTATAATGGCATGGCTGCATTCCTCGGTGGGCAGGGAGCATTAAAACAGTGGAATGTGGGGCGCCTGGGTGGCTCAGTGGGTTAAAGCCTCTGCCTTCGGCTCAGGTCATGATCCCAGGGTCCTGGGATGGAGCCCCGCATCGGGCTCTCTGCTCGACGGGGAGCCCTGCTTCCTCTTCTCTCTCTGCTTGCCTCTCTGCCTACCAGTGATCTCTGTCTGTCAAATAAATAAATAAAATCTTTAAAAAAAATTTAAAAAAATTTCAAAACAAAACAGTGGAATGTGATAAGAAAACAGGTTGAATGAGAACTGGTTAAAAAAATAAGAGGTCTACATATATTTAGAGACTGAGAAGTAGAGTGAGAAGTTTGGGGGCTGTGGTAGGAGGAAGGTCAGAAAATGTCCCAGAGACGCCTGGGTGGCTCAGTTGGTTAAGTGGCTGCCTTCAGCTTGGGTCATGATCCCAGTTTCCTGGGATCGAGCCCCACGTCGGGCTCCTTGCTCAGCAGGGAGCCTGCTTCTCCCTCCGCCTCTGCTGCCTCTACTGCCACTCTGCCTGCCTGTGCTCGCTCGCTCTCTCTCTGTCAAATAAATAAATAAAAATCTTTTTAAAAAAAGTGTGAATTTGGTTCTGTTTTAACTTTGTTAAGCTATTTATAGATAGTCTTGCTTGATAGCTTGCTCGAGTCTTGCTTGGTAACTGGGTAGTAGCATTGAAACATAGAATGTTACAGCTTTGAGTTCTAGGAAAAATGGTAGATATGGCAGGTTGATGTTTTGTTCCTGGATGGGGAATGAATCTCTTAACTGGTGGATGACAGAGATGATGTAGGAACAGATAGAGAAAGATTGTGGCATTAGTTGAAAAAAGAAAATTTGGGAATGAGTATGTCAAGTAGATTATAATGGCAAATATAGATATGGTTTATATGGATATAAATGAGCTATGTTTGTGCTGTCCATTGTCTTGGCCACTGGCCACACACATTTAATTAACATTAATTATTTTAATTTAATTTAATTAACATTAAGTAAAATTATAAATTCAGCTTCTTTTTTTTTCTTTTTCTTTTTTTTTTTTTTAAGATTTTATTTATTTATTTGACAGAGATCACAAGTAGGCAGAGAGGCAGGCAGAGAGAGAAGAGGAAGCAGGCTCCCTGCTGAGCAGAGAACCTGATGCGGGGTGGATCCCAGGACCCGGGGATCATGACCTGAGCCAAAGGCAGAAGCTTAACCCACTGAGCCACCCAGGCGCCCCACAAATTCAGTTTCACTGCTACTCTGGTCACCCGCATTCAAGTGCTGAATGCCACACATGGCTAGTGGGTACCATATTAGAAAACACAGATACAGAACATTCCCAAGATTGTAAAAAATGTTGTTGAACAGCACAGTACACAGTTATAGTATGACTAAACTAAGTGGAGAAGGTCATGTTTCCACCAGTCAGTACAACTGTACTCTTCTCTGGGACAAGGGCAGATGATCCAAGGACCTTTTTTTTTCCTTTTAGAGAAAGAATGTGCATGCGCATGAGCAGGGTAAGGAGGCAGGGAGGGAGAGAGAATCTTTTTTTTTTATTTATTTTTTATTTTTTTTTTATTATTTATTTGACAGAGAGAAATCACAAGTAGATGGAGAGGCAGGCAGAGAGAGAGAAAGAGGGAAGCAGGCTCCCTGCCGAGCAGAGAGCCCGATGCGGGACTCGATCCCAGGACCCTGAGATCATGACCTGAGCCAAAGGCAGCGGCTTAACCCACTGAGCCACCCAGGCGCCGGGAGAGAGAATCTTAAGCAGCGTCCACATTGAGCATGGAGTCATTTGTGGGGTTCGTTCTTACGACCCTGAGATTATGACCTGAGCCAAAATCAAAAGTTGGATACCTAACTGACTGAGCTACTCTGGTGCCCTAGAGGACCTTTTTTTAAATTTTAAGTGGACATATATGTGTTGATATATTAGACTGAGTGAGGTTGTATCATTTTTACATAAGCTATTGAAGTATTGAATACAGTATTACTCTTAATAGGTGATTGGTGTTTTATGTAAGTTTAGTTTTGGTGTACAGGTGGAATGAAAGGGGAAAGGTTTAGTAACAAGGCAGTTGTTGAATATTTTACCTCAGTAGTCTTGGGATGAGATGCTTTAGGTCCTGCATTTTTTTTTAAGATTTTTATTTATTTATTTGATAGACAGAGATCACAAGTAGGCAGAGGCAGGCAGAGAGAGAGGAGGAAGCAGGATCCCTGCTGAGCAGAGAGCCCGATATGGGGCTCGATTCCAGGACCCTGAGATCATAACCTGAGCCGAAGGCAGAGGCTTTAACCCACTGAGCCACCCAGGTGTCCCTAGGTCCTGCATTCTGATTTTCCAATTCTACCCCTTTGTTTTGAAAACCCACATCGTTTATATGTTTGATGAGTGATGTCTCTGGATTTATTTTCAGATGCCTCTCCCAAAACTCTTAAGACTTGGAATCCATGAAATTCTTTTTCTGGGTCTTACTCTTTCTCTCTTCATTCTTGCTATATATAGTACCTCATCTGGTTCTGTGTAGTTCAAATATTTAAGTACTGTTTATGTACTCATGACTTAAAATTATTATCTGAAGGAGCTCCTGGATGGCTCGGTTGGTTAAGTGTCTGGCTCTTGATCTCAGGGCTGTGAGTTCAAGCCCTGTATTGATCAAGCTCCATGCCCATTTAAAAAAGTGGTATCTGAAGTCTAGAACTTTCTCCACACTCATAGATCTAACTGGAAACATCATAATTGTTCTTGAATGTGTATATTATCTCAGACCTGATATATCCCTCAAAATGTAGCGCTTGATTCTCCATAAATGCCAAACCTCTCTCCCTAATCTTTTTCACCTTATTAAATGCCACCAGCAGCTATCCAGATGTGTAAACCACATACTGAGAAGCTATCCTGGATGATTCCCTTTTCTTCCTCTGCATTCATTCTTACAGTGAGGCTTATCTTTCCTCTTATCACTGTCATTCCCTTCTCTGTACTGTGTCCTTGTTCTTGCACATTTCTCCATCTCTGTGGTGGTCAGTCATGCTGAAGCTGCTGTTACCTCTTGCCTAAACTCTGCAGTAGCCTCCTGTGTATTCTCTCAACATCTTCATCCCTCCGGTTTATTCTTCATACAACAGCCATATTGGGATATATTGGGAAATACCAATTCAAAGTGGGTTGTGTTCCTTCCAAAAATGTTCAGTAGCTTATGGCCATTGCTCTTAGCATAAAATCTAAATTATAACAAAGTCTTACTACATCATCTCTATGTTCTCAATTCTTCCTCCCTTTTCATACTTAAATATTTCCACTTCACTTAAGCTCAGGATAGTTCAGGCACACCAGCCTCTCTTGTATTTCTTGATCATGCCTAAGTTTTTTTGCCTCTGGGTTTTTGCATTGGCTGTTCTTTCTTGGAACAAGTAGGCAGAGAGGCAGGCAGAGAGAGAGTGGGCAGGAAGCAGGCTCCCTGCTGGCAGAGAGCCTGATGTGGGGCTTGATCCCAGGACCCTAGGATCATGATCTGAGCTGAAGGCAGGTGTTTAACCAACTGAGCCATGCAGGCGCCCCTTATTCTAATGTTTTTTTTTTTAATATTTTATTTATTTACTTGAGAGAGAGACAGTGAGAGAGAGCATGAACGAGGAGAAGGTCAGAGAGAGAAGCAGACTCCCTATGGAGCTGAGAGTCCGATGCGGGACTCGATCCCGGGACTCCAGGATCATGACCTGAGCCGAAGGCAGTCGTCCAACCAACTGAGCCACCCAGGCGTCCCTATTCTAATGTTTAAATATCATATTGTAATATATTCCCAAACACCAGCACATTGAATATTTGTCAGGTGAATGGATCCATTCCCTTCATCTTTTGTTTTATTCCAATCATAGTGTGGTTCTGTTTTTACTTTTGTCTCCATTTTGCAAGGTCCTATTTGGAAAGAAGAATCCCAAGTTATATTCATTGTAGGCTATCCGTTCTTTCTAAAGTAGCTGTTCTTCCTTCTGCAGTTTTAAAATATCTTTTTTCATAGAACATAGGGCACATTTCTCTTAGACAGGGATCTTTAAAGAGCTAGCCCAAACCATGGCACTTTTTTTTTTTTTTTTTTTACATTTTCCCCCTTAAAATTATCATGGATGTTTTCATTGTTCTTTTTCCTAGAAGAAATATGGGAGATTGACCATATGCACTGGCACCCAGAAAACCAAAATGAGAGTAAAACCTTGGAAAGAGATCAGCAAAGTTATGCACTTGGAAATAATTCTGATTTATGTGAAAGTCTTGTTCCTTTAACACAAAGACACAATAAGTTTGGCTCACATTGTAAAAGTTTGAAACCACATTTGGGTTTTGTTATTCAGAATAGAAGATATGCAGGAGAGGACTCTGATGAGTTTAGTGGATGTGGGAAATCATCAGTCTACATCCAGCAGGATACAACTCTTAGTGGACTTAAATGCCATGGATGGGTGAAACCCAGTGGCATTAGATCACAGTTCAATGAACATCAAAAAACTTATACAGAAGAGAAAGCACATGAATGCAGTAAGTGTGGGAAAGCCTTCTCCAAGAAGGCACAGCTCATTAGGCATCAGAGAACTGAAAGAGGAAAGAAGCCACACGGATGCAATGAATGTGGGAAAACATTCATGAGGAAGATTCAGCTCACTGAACACCAGAGGACTCATACTGGAGAGAAACCCCACGAATGTAGTGAATGTGGAAAAGCCTCCTCTAGAAAGTTGCAGCTCATGGTACATCAGAGAACTCATACAGGAGAGAAACCCTACGGGTGCATTGAATGTGGCAAAGCCTTCAGCCGGAAGTGCCGGCTCAGTAGACATCAGCGATCTCACACTGGAGAGAAACTCTACGGATGCAGTGTGTGTGGGAAAGCCTTCTCCCAGAAGGCATACCTCATTGCACATCAGAGACTTCACATGGGGGAGAAGCCTTATAAATGCAGTGAATGTGGAAGAACTTTCTTTTTCAAGTCGGACCTGACCAAGCATCGGAGAATTCACACAGGAGAGAAACCTTACGGATGCAGTGAGTGTGAAAAAGCCTTCAGGAGCAAGTCAAAGCTCATTCAGCATCAGCGAACTCATACTGGAGAGAGACCGTATGAGTGCAGCGAATGTGACAAAGCCTTTGCCCACGTGTCGGTCCTCATTAAACATAAGAAAACTCACACAAGAGAGAAAGCTATAAATTCACTGAAGGTGAAGAAACCTTCCTTAGGGAGTCCTAGCTCTTTGTACATGAGTGAACTTGCACAGGAGCAAAGCAACATGAACACAGTGCCTGTGGAAATACCTTCTTTGGGAACTCAGCCCTCGTTAAACCTCCGTGAGTTCCTCGGGGGTAGAAATGTAGTGTTTGTGGAACAGCCTTTTCTAAGAAGTCAGGCCTCAGGAGGTAATCGGGAATTTCCATAGGGAATAAGTCTTGCAAATGCAGTGAATGTGACACCCTCTTTGATAAATTATGTCTTATATATTATAGACATTGTGTAGGAAAGTGGTACCAAAATATATCTGATATCAGAAAAGCCTGTAGCAAGAATCCTCGACATATGTCAGAGTTCATTTTGGACACAAATGCTATGGGATGCACTGGTGGTATAGAGGTATAGAGGTGGTATAGAGGATAAGTCTGTGAGAATTCAGACTTACTAAATTTCTATGAAATTTCACTGGGCAGCAATGCAGATAATGTGAGAAAACCTTTTCCTGGAGGTGATACCTCCATTGGTATTGAAGAATTCCCACAGGACCAGAACATTAGGAAAGAATGTGGTGATGATTTCAGTGATAAGTTCTCCCTCATCCCATCAGAGAAGTGTAGAAACATACCTCTAGAGACATTGAATATGGACAGCATTTTCAGTAAAATGTGGAAGAACTCATAGGAAGGAGAAACCCCTGAACACAATAAAAGATGGAAATTCTAAGATGGGGATTCTTTGCCAAACTAACAAATGTGTCACAATTTTGAATCTTGGGAATCTGGGAAAGACTTCTCTAATAAATGAAATCCTGTGTTATGTAGCAAAAACCTGTGAATGTGATGAATATGGAGCTACAACTTTATTAGTCTCTTATGGCTGTTGTAACAAATAACCATGCATTTGGTAGCTTAAAACTACACAGTATTATCTTATAGCTCTGGAGTTCTAGAATCTGAAATGCATCTTGCTGGACAAGGGGTTGACAGGGCTCCATTTCTTTTTGGAGGCTCCAGGGAGAACCTGTTTTTCTTTGTCATTCCAGCTGCTAGAATTTGCCTGAATTTGTGGTTTGCAGACCTCTTCCACCTTCAAAGCCAGCAGTGGCTGGTCAACTCTTCCATCACTCTGACACTGACTCTTGCCTCCCTCTCCTACATGTAAGGACCTGTGTGACTACACTGGGCCCACCCAGGTAATCTAGGATAACCTCCCTGTCTTAAAATCAGCTAATTAGCAACTGTAACTCCACCTACTACCTTGATTCCCCTTGCCTTATACTGTGACATACTCACAAGTCCTGGAGGTTAGGATGTAGACATCTTTGGGGGCCATTATTCTGCCTCCTTCAGACCACCCTCTGGCACCCAATTATTTGTATCCATACCTCATGAAAAATACATTCAGTCTGTCTCAGCACCTCCAGATGTCTCAACCTATTACAATACCAATTCAAAGTCTAAAATTCCATCTAAATCTTGAGTTTAAACACTCTAAATCAAGAATTGGTTGAGGCTCGGGGCGCCTGGGTGGCTCAGTGGGTTAAGCCGCTGCCTTCGGCTCAGATCATGATCTCAGGGTCCTGGGATCGAGTCCCGCATCGGGCTCTCTGCTCACCAGGGAGCCTGCTTCCCTCTCTCTCTCTCTGCCTGCCTCTCCGACTACTTGTGATTTCTCTCTGTCAAATAAATAAATAAAATCTTTAAAAAAAAAAAAAAAAAGAATTGGTTGAGGCTCTGGATATGATTTGTCCTGAGGCACAGTTCCTCTCTATGAGCCTGTGAAATTCTAGAAACGATTCACATGACCCTAAAATACCTAATTACATCTTTTACTTTAAATGCCTTTTGCCACATAATGTAACATAGTTACAGGGTCTGGAGATTAGGACATGAACATCTTTGGGAGTCCATTCTGCCTACCACAAAAACATTAGATGTCAGAGTATTCATACTACAGGATTCCTACCTAGCCATTAAATAAATCTAGAGAAGCGTGTTCACAGAGAAGTAATTATCTTTGATAATTACAGTCCAAATACAGTAACTTTTTTTCTATAATCAGGGACTCTTAAACCTGTGTCATTAGATGTGACAGCAAGAATACTATTAAGATACATAAATGATCAGTGCTGGAAAAGAATTCATAAATGCCCTAAAGGAATGTGAAATTTATGTGCTGCAAATGCTGTCAAACGTATTTGTATGTATTCTGAAATCGTATAAATCAACATCCTATTCTGACTGTAGAATGCATATTCCATAATGCACCTAAGTAACAGAATTCTTCACAGCCAATTCCAACAACCTTTTTTGTTTAACAGGAAATGTTTAATTTTATTCACTCAGTAAGTAACAAAAAGGGAATAGGCAAAATATATGAATGGCCTGTCTTCAGACATAGAGTAATAGGAAGATCAGCACAGCTAACTTGAAAGAAAGGAAAAAAATGAAGGGAGTCTTATGACTACCCCAGCCTGGACAGAGTTTCCATTCTGTAGCATAGGGAGGGGGAATCTCATCAGATCTTGGCAGTCTCTCCAAATCGAGGCAGAGTTTAGAGTTTGGAGAATTCAAGGTGACTCAAATTTATGGTGCAGGTTAAAGGAGAGGAGAGGGCTGCACCCAAGGCGAACCCATTTCTCCACATGATTTGAAGTTGTAATAAGCACATATGTGTGAGGAAGCTCCCTGGCTGGAGGAAGAACCACTGGAACGATCAGGCAGAACTATCCTTGGAACTTGCACAGGTTGGGAGTAATTTGTTTCCACCAGTTGGGATGGAAACCCCTCCCAATATTTGGAAAGTCACAGCGGAACTTAGAAAAATAGTGCCTCAGTGGGTCACTCAGATTGGCTCTAGAGTAATGGCTGCTCTGAGCTCTCCAGACAAAGGATAGATACAAGCTGCTACAAAACCAAACGGTTTCCAAGCAGTTTAACTGTTTCCCAGACCTACACCCAGTAGTATTTAAAGAAGAGAAAAGCAGTCCATCAACTGAGAAAACCAACAATGTGGAAATCAGTGTCTGGCATCTAGTCAAAACTTACCCAGGTATGCAAAAAAACAAAAAACAAACAAACAAACAAACAAAAAAAAAACAAAATTAGGACTTAAAAACATGACGAAAGGTCAGTAGAGACCCAGGATTGACTTGGGTGACAGAATTAACAGAAAATGATGTCAAAACAGCTATTATAGATACTCTGTCTGCTTAAGAATGTTGTAGTAAATGGATTATAAAAATTACTGTGGGGTTTCTCTCCACATCAGCAAAAGGGTAGATGAGGCCAGTCTAGTGACTGGAGCCCCAACCCTAGGTTGTTCAGCCTTCCAGGAAGAGGCCAGAAGGAGATCATTTCCATCAGTGAGGACCTGATCCCATGAGGAGGAGACCCAAGCCCAGCTGAAGTTGGGGAGTGTAGTTTGGTCTCTTTCTAGTCCCTCTGGCTTTTCTGGGAACTGAGGCACCTGTGCTGAGGCAGTTTTCTGGAAGGTGCAGTTTGGGATATATTGTCTTCCTAGTTAGTGGCTAGTGCTTCTTGGCTGTTTGGCTGCCATAGGGGTTCTGGAACATGCAGTCCATCTGCCTTTGTTTTTCTTCAAATGAGAATTCTGCCTGGGTTCAAGTAGCTATTAAAGAGGGTGCCTGTCAGACCCTATTAAAGATGACTGGGGCTTCTATATGCAGCACGTGAGGGAATTGGTTTTCTTGGGGTCGATTCCAAGCTCATCCTGTGGCTCAACTTGGACAAGGTGAGATCTTGGTAGGTCTTTTCCTGCTGTGTGACTGCAGCAAGAGATGGCTCCAGAGAGCTCTTGTTGTGTGGGAGGCATTTGCCCTCATTCCTCCTGCTCTGGGGGGCTAGGTGGACCCCATATTAGGAGCTTGGGAGGGGAATTTGTGGGTCCTACTGAACCTTACTGTTCCCTTGATCCCATCCCTTCTGCTCCTGATCTCAGAAAAAAGCTTTGGTAGTCTGTGTTCTGTGGAGTGTTTTGTCCTAGCCTCCTCTTAACAGCTCTTGTCACCACAAACAGAAAAACTTCTAGAGCAATATCTGCCATGCAGTGCCTTGAAGACTAAGCAAGAAATTTTGAAATAGTATTGGTATGAATGGGATGATGATTTCAGTGGAAAGAAATTTGATTTACCTACTTTAGAACCTCACAACACAGTCTATACAGATTTACAGATTCTACCTACTTTTGTCTTGATTTCCAGTCTAGAACTTGGGTCTCTAGATTTTTGAACCTGCCAGACTTCAGGGAAGAAGTCCAGAATCAGCTATCCCACAAGAAGTTGCCTAGTGCTAGTTCTGTATAGGGGAGCAGTTACTCCAGGTTTGGCTTTCTCTGTATTTGTGTTTTAGGGATGAAGGTAGACTAGAAATTCCTAGCTGGTGTGTGGGCTGATTGATCTGCTCTCTGAGGGCTCCATTTTCTTTCTTTCTTTCTTTTTTTTTAAGACTTTATTTATTTATTAGACAGACAGAGATCAAAAGTAGGCAGAGGGGGAGGCAGGCTCCCCACTGAGCAGAGAGCCCAAGGCGGGGCTCCATCCCTGGACCCTGGGATCACGACCCGTGCCAAAGGCAGAGGCTTAACCCCCTGAGCCACCCAGGCGCCCCGAGCATCCAACTCTTGACTTGGGCTTGGATCACGATATCAGGGTCGTGGGACTGAACCCTGTGTTGAGCTCCACACTGAGTGTTGAGCCTGCTTGGGATTCTCTCTCTCCTCCCCACCCACCACCCCAAACCCCTGCACTCATATGTGCTCTCTCTAAAAAAAAGGAACTCATCCCCCATGAAAAGAAGGGTGTTGAGTAATTGTCAAAACTAAAAGCTGGGGTGCCTGGGTGGCTCAGTGGGTTAAGCCTCTGCCTTCGGCTCAGGTCATGATCTCAGGGTCCTGGGATTGAGCCCCCGCATCAGGCTCTTTGCTCAGCGGGGAGCCAGCTTCCCCCTCTCTCTCTCTGCCTGCCTCTGTACCTACTTTAGAACCTCTTCCTCTGTCAAATAAATAAAATACTTTTTAAAAAAAAGAATATTAAGGGGCGCCTGGGTGGCTCAGTGGGTTAAGCCGCTGCCTTCGGCTCAGGTCATGATCTCAGGGTCCTGGGATTGAGTCCCACATCGGGCTCTCTGCTCGGCAGGGAGCCTGCTTCCTCCTCTCTCTCTCTCTGCCTGCCTCTCTGCCTACTTGTGATCTCTCTCTGTCAAAAAAAAAAATATATATATATTAAAAAAAATCTCTAAAAGCTTGTCTGTCATTGAAATGTGTCCTTTATTCTTTTTTTTTTTAAGATATTTATTTATTGGACAGAGACACAGTGAGAGTGGCACAAGCGGGGGGAGTGGGAGAGGGAGAAACAGACTTCTCACTGAGCAGGATGAGATTTGGGGCTCCATGTAGGGTTCCGTGTGGGGCTCAATGTGGGTCCTGGGATCATGACCTGAGCCAAAGACAGAGGCTTAACAACTGAGCCACCCAGGTGCCCCTTGTCTCCTTTACTCTTAATCAGAGCTTGCTTGTCAGATAGGCAGAACCAGAAAAGACAATAGACTAAAAATGCTGATGATTTCCAAAGAACAGAAGAAAATGACCAAGGCCCTGGTGGGTTTTTGTTTCTTGCCCTTGTCATCATGGATTTGCAGAGGCTTATAAAAATAACAATTGGAAACATACAAACACTCCTAAATTCAGAACTGAAGGAAGAACAAACCATACAGTCAACATTAGGGCAAAGGTAGAATAAAATGTAGACCACTGAATTTGCTAAAGGAATGCAGGTAAATAGATATATAAGAACGTATGATGTAGGGGGGCCGGCTGGCTCAATCGGTTAAGCAGCTGCCTTGGGAAGAGTGGCAGCTACTAGGTTCTGCTCAGAAGAATCTATATCTGGGTATGATGCTAGAGAATTCTAGCAATCTGTGACAAAAGTTAAAGATGATTGCTCTGTGTCATGCAAATTGTCACAGACCATAGCCTTTCCTTTTTCAGTTGTCCTGGCTTCCAAAGAGCTCCAAGATACTGGAGTTCAGTTTATAGGCAATAGATTATTAGTCTGTCTTCTGTTCCCAGATAGAATTTGTGTGCTCTCACCTTAGATAGATACTTGATCTGTCAAGGTGAAACTGTCAATTCCTGAGACTTTCATGCTTTTCCTTAGATGTCTCCCACCAAGTCCAATTATAAGTGTCCAAGTCTTTGTCATTTCCCATGAACAGGCTATCCAGCTACCAAGCCAGAAATGATCCTTAATTTTGACCATAAAGAAGAGTCATGGAGCATAGAAAATGAAATGCAATGTCAGTACTTTTCAGGTAAGTGAACAACTGAGAACAAGAAGATGTGAGACTTTGAAAGTAACGTAGTTGGCCATGAGAGGATGACCCCTTCCAAATGCATTTTACCAAGGGTCAGGCTTTAGAGGTCCTTACCAACACCTAAATAATTAATGAGGCTCTCATTTGCCTGGTGTTTTGGGGAGATGTGCTTCTCTTTTTCTCTCTTTGGATTGATTTATGTTTGGTAGAATGTTTCCTGTACAGCTTCCAAACCTCCTCCTCCTCTTCTATTTCCTCTGTGGCAGTGGCCCTTCCTGTTTTCTCAGCAGCTCTTATTTTCACCCCTTTTACCTGATCAAGGGATGTCACAATTCTAGTTAACACAGAAGCCTTTTATCCTAGGTTCAGGTTTTTGGACTTCAGTGGGCCTTTTCTGAATGTATCAAAACAAGCTAGAAGGTGGGAATGTTGACCACAGTGGTGGTGTCTAAATATATTAGAGCTTGTTGTCTGCTGCATAAAGAATTAGAAAAGAATCAGTAAGAGAGGTGCCTGGGTTGCTCAGTCGATTGGGCCTCTGCCTTCGACTTGCATCCTGATCCCAGCGTCCTGGGATCGAGCCCTGCCTCGGGCTCCTTGCTTGGTGGGAGGCCTACTTCTCCCTCTCCCACTCCCCCTGCTTGTGTTCCTTCTCTCGCTGTATCTCTCTCTGTCAAATAAATAAATAAAATCCTTTAAAAAAAAAAAAAAAAGAATCAGTAAGAGGGGTTAACTATGCTTATCTTTGAATGAGAAGCCAAGATTCTTCATTCCAACCTGCCTCTACCAGATGTTTGTTCAAGACTTAATGTTGGCATCTGTCTTTGGTCATTGTCTGCGCCTGATGGATGGACTTTGTCCATTCTCTGGGCATCTTCAAAAGTCTCCAGAGTCAGAGATCATGAAGCTTCATCCTTGCCTATTTCTATCATTTGTTCCTAGTGTGGTTTATTCATTTCCATGGCCTTAAGAATACTATTTATAGGGGCGCCTGGGTGGCTCAGTGGGTTGAGCCGCTGCCTTCGGCTCAGGTCATGATCTCAGGGTCCTGGGATCGAGTCCCACATCGGGCGCTCTGCTCAGCAGGGGGCCTGCTTCCCTTCCTCTCTGTCTGCCTGCCTCTGACTTGTGTTCTCTGTCTGTCAAATAAATAAATAAAATCTTTAAAAAAAATACTATTTATATGTGATGAGCCCCAAATTTCTGTCTCCAACCTAGACTTTTATTTATTTATTTATTTATTTATTTATTTATTTTTAATTTGACAGAGATCACAAGTAGGCAGAGAGGCAGGCAGAGAGAGAGGAAGGGAAGCAGGCTCCCTGCTGAGCAGATAGCCCGATGTGGGACTCGATCCCAGGACCCTGAGATCATAACCTGAGCTGAAGGCAATGGCTTAACCCACTGAGCCACCCAGGCACCCTTCTTCTTTTATCCATACACATTTGCCTATGTGTTTCATCTCTCCACTCGGAGATCTAATAACTACTTCAAATGTCATGTCACTCTTGGTTCCTCTTCTCACTCACACCACAAATCCAGTCCATCAGCGAGTGTCGTCTGTACTTTATCCTCATTGTATCTGGAGGTCCTCTACTCCTTTCTGTAACTATTTTTTCACCCAAGCCCCAACATCCATTGTCTCTTGCCAAAATTATTATAGTTTTCTTGAGAATGCTCTCACTTCTTTATTCTTGCTTCTCTCTATTCTCCACGTAATAGCCAGATTTCTTGGTCTTTTTTATTATTTAAATAACAATAAATATTCTTGGTCTTTTATTATTATTATTATTATTATTTTATTATTATTATTATTATTATTATTATTATGAAGTCAGTTGTTCCATCCTCTTACCCCCAAAATTCATGAAGACAAAAAGAAACTTTAGAAACATGCAGACTGGGGTGCCTGGGTGGCTCAGTGGGTTAAGCCGCTGCCTTCAGCTCAGGTCATGATCTTAGGGTCCTGGGATCGAGTCCCGCATCGGGCTCTCTGCTCAGCAGGGAGCCTGCTTCCTTCTCTCTCTCTCTCTCTGCCTGCCTCTCAGTGTACTTGTAATTTCTCTCTGTCAAATAAATAAATAAAATCTTAAAAAAAAAAAAAAGAAACATGCAGACTTATAAATACATCAGGTTCCGACAATTATCTGAGTATGGAAGATAACTAAACTGTTATATGGAAATAACAGTCTTCTGAGTTGGAGGAAAGAGGGAAAGATCTAAAGTATAATCTAAATTTTCCCAAGCACAGTCCACAATCCTAAAAATAGTATTTATGTCACAATACTTAAGACCTCGTTAGTGTGTTAACTGATATATATCACACGGGATGATATTCTTTTTTTTTTAAAAAAAGATTTTATTTATTTATTTGACAGAGATCACAAGTAGGCAGAGAGGCAGGCAGAGAGAGAGGAGAAAGCAGGCTCCCTGCCGAGCAGAGAGCCCAATGCGGGGCTCGATCCCAGGACCCTGGGATCATGACCTGAGCCGAAGGCAGAGGCTTTAACCCACTGAGCCACCCAGGGGCTCCACAGGATGACATTCTTAAAGTGAAAATCAGGACATGTTATCTCTCCCACTAATACCTTGAATGGCATTCTGTTACTATTAGTATAATATCCAAATTCCTCCTACATGTAAGCATTTACTGACTCCTGCCTAAATTTTTGCTTTTTTTATGTAAAATTTTTTTGAAGTGTAACATACACAAAAATATATAGATATAAGGATACAGCTCAGTTAATTTTTACAGTCAGTATACTGTATAGCCAGCACTAGATCAAGAGTACCAGAGTACTGTGCAGGGTGCCATTGTGTGAACATAAAACAAATTCTCCCTTCCACGTTCAGGGTGTTATAAGTAATACTCCTACATATCTTAACATAAAGGTCCTTTATTTTATATTTTTCTCATATTGAAAATGTTTATTTCTGAGCAATTTAGACTTAGTGAGAAATCCCAAAATTATACATTAATTTCTTACATGCTCTTTTTTTATTCATTTATTTGAGAGAGAGGGAAAGAGAGAGAATGAGTGGGATTAGGGGCAGAGGGAGAAGCAGACTCCCTGCAGAGCAGGGAGCCTGACACGGGGCTCAATCCCAGGATCCTGAGATCATGACCTGAGCCCAAGGCAGACGCTTAACCGACTGAATCACCCAGGTGTCCCTTACATATTCTTTTTTCTAGATTTTCCTAAGTGGTAATATTTTATCACATTTGCATTATCACATTCTATCCACCTATTATTCCATTCACACACATACACACATCCTGTTTTTCTGAACTCTTTATACCAAAATACTTGAATGTGTATTTCCTAGAAATAAGTTAATTTTTCCAAGTAAACAAAATACTAAAAAAAAAAAAAATCAGAATATTGGTATGGATATAGAACCATTACCGAATCTACAGAGCTTACTCAGATTTTACTGATTGTCTCATTACTGTTTTTTATAGTAAATGGAAAAAAATATTTTTCTGGACCTTTCCTTATTATCCTGCTCATTCTATTGTGGGTACATTGGCTTTCACTCAGAAGTCAGAGCTCACTAATTATGACCCAAATCCTTTAGGTAAGAAACCATATGGATGGAATAAATGTGCAGTGAATTCTTATGAACCTCTCATGACCTTGCTTCAGAGAACTTGTGCAGGAAAGAAATCTCATTAATGCTGTGATTGTAGGAAAGCCTTTCCCAGTAAGTTAAAGCTAATTACTCATCAACAAACTCACACAGAGGACAGACCGTTTGGGTGCAATCAATGTCCAAAAGCCTTCATTACAAAGTCAGCACTCATCTGTCATCAGAAAACTCATCATAGAGAAGGGAAATCCTATGTAAGCAGTAAATGCAGGAAAGCTTTTCCTTGGAAGTCAAAACTCACTTTACATCAGAGAACTCATTCAGGAGAGAGACCTTTCAGATGCAGAGTATGTGATAAAGCCTTCATGGTTCAGACACATCTGACTGCACATCAGAGAACTCACACAGGAGAGAAACCATACGAATGCTCAGATTGTGAGAAAGCCTTCTCAAAAAAGGCTCAGCTCATAATCCATCAATGAATTCACACAGGAGAGAGACCATATGGATGTAGTGAATGTCAACAAGCCTTCATCCAGAAGTCAGATCTCACTAATCATAAGAAAACTCAGCATGTAGTCAGGAAATCTCATGGATGCAGTGAATGTGGGAAGGTTTTGTCCTCTAAGTCAACTCTTATTATACATCAGAGAACGCATACAGGTGAGAAGCCCTTCAAATGCAGTGTATGTGATAAAGCTTTCACATTGAACGCACATCTTATTGTTCATCAGAGAATTCATACGGGAGAGAAACCATATGAATGTTCAGACTGTGAGAAAGCCTTCTCCACTAAGGCACATCTTACGATTCATCAGCGAATTCACACAGGAGAAAGACCATATGGCTGCGGCAAATGTCAGCAGGCTTTTATCCAGAAGTCTGGTCTCACTAACCATCTGCAAAATTGTCACGTGAGAGTGAAATCTCATAGATGCAATGAATGTGGAAAGGTTTTCTCCTATAAGTTAACTCTCATTATACATCAGAGAACCGATACAGGTGAGAAGCCTTTCAAATGTGATGTCTGTAATAAAGCCTTTATAGCTAAATCCTATCTTACTGTACATCAGAGAATTAATACAGGAGAGAAACCATATGAATGCTGTGATTGTAAGAAAGCATTTGCTACTTTGTCAACTCTCATTGGGCATCAGAGAACTCACACAGAAGAGAGGCCCTATGGGTGCAACAAATGTCCAAAAGCCTTCTTCCGGAAGTCAGCTCTTATTAATCATCAGCAAACTCAGCATAGGAGAAAATTCTCTATGCAATGACTATAGGAATGTGAGAAATAGTTTTTGATTAATCCTGTCTATTCAGAGAACTCATATAAAATAGAAATGTCATGAACGCTTTGATTATAGTAAACCATTCTGGAACTTCTATAGGAATTAAACCTTCTAGATGCAATGAAAGCTGTAAGCCTTTCATCTGAAGACTCCTCTCAGTATACCACAGGGATCGCACAAAAAGAGAGAAACATTGTAAATGCAGAGATTGTCTAAAATGTCATTTGAAACTCACAGGCTATGTGTTTAGGAGGAAACACCTGTGGATGCAGTGAAAGTGGAAAATCATTCTTTTCAAGTCACATTTGTTACACATTAGGATATTCATTCAGGGGAGGGATCTTGCAGTTGTAGTGAGTGCAGAAAAGACAAGAAAAATCACATCTCATTGTACATCGTATTTGACTTTATTATTTTTTGGAATGATATGGAGGAACATGTCATTTTTTGGAATTACATGGAGGAACATAATTTTTAGGAGTTAATAAAATTTATTAAACATAAATATTATGCTTATAATATAACATTTTATTATACATAAAATATTAAGTAATAAAATCTCATGGAAATAGAAATGTTCTATTTCCTTATATCAGAATACCTTATAATATATAATTTGACTTAAGAAGAATTCTAAAGCATTATACTGCATAAATTTGCTGTCCATATTTTTACTGTCTTTTGTAGTGTTTCTGCCAAGTGTGATGAACTATCACTACTTGAAACTGCTATTGTTCTAGAGCTTTATTTTTTAGATATGCAAAAGTGATAAAAGATTTACATGGAATACTAAAAAATAAGCAACATATGAGACAAAGGGGGAGAAAAGACTTGTGTTCACGTGTGTGTTCATGTATATTTATTGCAATTGCTGTATAATGCAGGAACTTTGAATTTATTATGAAAACATGTCCTTGGGGACTAGAAACATTTTCTCTCTTAGCATTTCCTAAAATGCCCAGTATTTACTAATATTAAGGATAACACTGCAGAAGTTGGAATTCTTGAACATAGCAGGAATGGAAAGTGGTTCACTTGCTGTGGAAAACAATTTCACAATTCCTCTAAAAAGTTAAATATAGGAGACGCCTGGGTGGCTCAGTTGGTTAAGCGGCTGCCTTCGGCTCAGGTCATGATCCCAACGTCCTGGGATTGAGTCCCACATCGGGCTCCTTGCTCAGCAGGAAGCCTGCTTCTCCCTCTGCCTCTGCCTGCCACTCTGTCTGCCTGCACTCACTCACTCTGACAAAAAAAAAGTTAAATATAGAATTACTATATGACCCTGGAGTGCCACCCGCAGCTATATATTGAACAAAATTGAAATTGAAAGCAGGTACTTCAGTACTTCTAAATGTTCACAGCAGCACTGTTCACAATAACCAAAAGGTGGAAGTAATCCAAGTGTCCCATCAGTGGATGAATGGATCAGCAAAATGTGGTACGTGTGTGTATATACATGTATTCACATAGATATACATAATGAATATTGATTACCTATGCAAGTGAAATGTTGAATGAACATAAGCCTCCAAAACATGATAACTGAAAAAAGCCAGACACAAGGGACCCCATATTGTATTCCTGTTTATATGAAATGTGGAGAAGAGGTAAATCTATAGAGATGGCAAATTGGTGGGTTCCAGGGCCTGGGGAGAAGAAAGCATGAAGACTGACTTTTTAGTGGTTATGGATTTGTTTGTTTCTTTTTTAGAACGATAAAAGTGGGAACTAGGTAGAGGTGGTAGTTGCTTAACATTGTGAATGTAGTAAACATCACTGGATTGTATACTTCAAAATGCTAATTTTGTTTTATGTATATTTTTACGTCAATAACTACCGCTTCCAGTCTGCGACGAGAGAAGAATTAGGCACAAACAAGTCAGCTGCAAGAGATTGGGAGCAGTGGACAACGGTCGAAAAGGACTGCTGCCAGGAGCTACTCCACAGTCTCACTTTTATTGGGTAGAAAACAATAGCCAATAGAAGGATTGATGAAGGTCAAACATTAATCCTGTCTTGCAGCAAGGAGGAGGATAAAGTTTATAGTTAACCAAGCACATTCAAAGGACTCATCTAACAACAGGCGCTTCTGGGAAGAGAAAGGAGCAATAACGGATAAGGGAAGCAGGCGGTTTTCGTTCCACCCTGAGCTGACCGGGTGTTCCCGGGTGCTCGGCTTCCCTGAAGCAGGCGGCATTCCGCCCTGGGCAGGCCGGGCGTTCCTGGCTGCCCGGCTTCTGTGAAGGGGCGGCATTCCACCCTGAGCGAGCCGGGCGTCCCCAGCTGCCCAGCTTCACGATCGTACATCGGCCTTCTCCCCAAAGACCTGTTGCCAGTATGTATTTCTTAAGGCCATATCTAAATGTGCTTGGTAACTAGTAAAATCCTCCAGGGGTTACAGTTTAAGTAACATTGTTCCGAGGGGCAGCAGCAAATAATGCATATATTTGGAAAAAGTACCATTGAAAAACTGTTGATTTTTATCTGTATTTTGAGTGCCAGCATTCTTGCAATGATAAGGCAAGATTAAATGGTAAAATATTAATGGTAATTAATGAAAAAATAACTGCTTAGCAAAACAGATGCAAATATATCTTCTTCATCTTAATAGGTATTAGCTACCAAAGCTTGACAGCTAACTTCACACTGAATGAGCAAACTTGAGAGATGTTCCCTAGTTGTTTGGCAGTGAGGTCTGCTGCAGCATCTCTCCTGAGCTAGAGATCTTAACCAGCACAATATGTCAATAATAAAAATGAAAGGGCTTACTATTGCAAATGAAGAAAAAAGTTGTCATTATTTGCAGATGACCTGATTGCCTAGATGGAATGACAGGTGAATCCACAGACAGCCACGGAGAATAGTAAGAGTTCAACAGGATTCTCTGGATACTTGATCAATATGCAGCTTCAGTTGAGTGCCAATAAAGTGCTAGTATATAAATACATTATCATACTAAGGAAGCATCATAAAGTCCTACATCCTTGAGTGGTTTTTTAAAAATCATGTTGATTTTTGTCAAAAGCTATTTTTAGCATCAATATTGACAGTCATAGAATTTTCTTCTTAGATATATTAAGTGAATTTTATAATAATAAAACATATATGGTGCATTTTAGTGTTATTATTTTATTAATAAAATTCCTGTTCTTTCATTCCTGGTATATGTCTCACATTTTTTTTTTACTGCCATATTTCTAGTATTTTTTTCTTTGGCCCATGTTTTATGAGGAGGAATACTTTAAATTTCTAAATATAAGCAACACATTCAATCCTACATTTATTACTTATTGCTAAAGCACATACACACACATACATATGTTTTTTTAAAAACAGGATGAAAACTGCTGGAATGCACACCTGAGATCTGTGGTTATCTCTGGGAAGAGAAGTAAGCCTAGAAATGAGAGAGAGGATGCAGACTAACTTCTTTCTCTCATATTTTTACATTATTTTTCCTTGTATATATACATAATGATTTTTTAAAGTAATTTACTAAATTAATAAAAATGTAATTTTCTATATATTATCACAGAATTACTAAGTGCTGGAAATCGTGTTACATGTTTCCACAAAGCGTTTATGTCCGTCATTCATGGCATAATTTATGTTCTTATATTTTGTATATGTGTCTCCCACATTAGGCTGGGAGCCCTTAGGTATAATGATCTAGTTCGGTTAATCTTGGTATATCCGAGGACTCACAACCTATTTGGGCATACAGTAGATATTGAAGAAACTTTTTGAAATGAAAGATAAGGCTTTACCTTTGAGATTATGTTCTGGACACGCACACTTAAGGATTTGGGAAATCGACTAAATAAATAGCCATCTTGTGTGGCTGTATGAGCATAGACAGAAGCTACTCTGAGTGGCAGTTTTGAGTTCACTGGTACGGAGTGCTCTTCCCAGAAATGTAATTTCTGTCCAGGGCGTTGCCAGGGGCCCAAGAGTCCCTGTCGGAGCTGGGTATATTGGAACAAGTCTGTGACCTGTGCTGTCACACTGAATTTTAACTTCATGACCTTCAGAGTCTCTGCTGAACTGCTTCTTCCCATGACCCCAGGAGCATGATGTTTGATTACTTTTCTTTGTGCAGACTGGGATTGGGGTCCTGGGGAATACCTTTCTTCTCTCATCCTTTGCTTCCACATCATGTACAGGCCAGGCCATGCATGGAGGCCAATACACTTGATTCTCACCGGCATGGCTGTGGCCGCCGCCTTGGTTCTTCTCTATAAGGGGATCCCCCAGACGATACCTACCTGGGAACTATCACCCAACCTGGGCAACACTGGATATAAACTCATCTATTATATTCATAGAATGGCCTCAGGCCTTTCTCTGCACCACTTCCCTCCCGAACAGTTTTCAGGCTGTCCCCATCAGCCCCAGAACTTGTCAGGGGATGGGGCTCAAAGACAGAGCTTGGAAGAACACCGGTTCTTCCTGCTTCCTATGTTGGATCTCCAACCTGCTGAGAAGTGTCTTTGTTCCTATGCTGTTAGAAGCTCTTCAGCACATTCACAATTCTACCAAGATACAGGATTATCTTCTAAAACTCCTGAAACATCTAGTACCACAAAATTTACAATTCTAATGACTTTCCCAGATGGTGTATTCACGGGAGTCATGATTGGATCCAATGTATACACGGTACTTCTCCTTTATGGACACCACCAGAGAGTGAGGCATATTCACATCCTCGGAAATGCCCACAGATTCTCACCACAGGCAAAAGCCACTCAAACCACCCTGCTTCTAGCAAGCATCTTCATTTTTTTCTTTACTTCACCAATTCTATTCTTAACAATTTATAATGTTTTTTGTTTTTTCAAATCTCACCTTTGGCTGCAGAACACTGTCGGCTTTCTATTGGCACGTTGTCCCACCCTCAGCCCTCTGATATTATTGCTTCAAGATCCCCAGCACCAAGATTCTGCTCTTAAGGGGCACCTGGGTGGCTCAGCGGGTTAAGATTCTGCTCTTAAATGGCAAATGAAAAAAATCTCAAATTGCTAATGATGCACTCACAACACAATTTTTCTTCGAAGAATCTAGTTATTCAGTTAACTTAAACAAAGATATGTGGATGTCTAAAACATGACAGACACATACCCAAGATACTGATGATGAGATCTATATGACATTGACCTAGTCATGTAGAGGCTTTCAGCTTCATGTAGAAGACAAATAATACAATACTGTATAAATGTTAATATTATCTTGATGCTTTGTCATTTTTTTCCTTTGAAATGTTCGATGAGAGCATGGAAATAAAGTTGGACAGAAGTAACTTTGGGACATCAGAATTTTTAATGGTTTATTAGGACAATTATTAAATTGGATGCAGTATTATGTAGTGATAAGCCGTCTTTGAAATAGAAGAACTAAAAAGCTATTCATTCTGATTTCCAGCTGTGTAAAGTGGAGTAGGTGCAATTATTCAAACATTTGTATTGTAAAATATACCATGCAGAAAAGTATATTGAAAGTCACACACGGCACCTGGGTGGCTTAGTCGTTAAGTGTCTGCCTTCGGCTCAGGTCATGATCCCAGGGTCCTGGGATAGAGCCCTGAATTGGGCTCCCTGCTCAGCAGGAGGCCTGCTTCTCCCCCTTCTTGTGTTCCATCTCTCACTGTGTCTCTGTCAAATAAATAACTAAAGTCTTAAGAAAAAAAAAAAGCAGTCACACACGCCGCTATCAGTTTAACATAAAATGGCAACAGCTATGTGTGAACAACTATCTACTACCACTCAGATCAAGTCCTATTTATCCCAGTAAACACCCCTCCCTTCATTTTCTATGGTCTAGATCTCTTCATAGAGACACTCCTGGAGTTCTTTCTTGAGTGAATTTCACTTCTCTAGATTTCTCCTTTGCTAGAGACATCCTTAGAGTCTCTTCTGCTGGATTCCCTTTTCCTTGCCCAGGGAATATTTTCTTTGCTGTAAGGACCTCAAAACTCTTCCAAAACAGCCAAGATGTCCCTGAATGCTTCAGGCAATGAGATTAAGTAAATACATCATGCACTTAGGTCTAGCTGAAGGGTGAGGTCCAGAAGGGTCCCCAGTGGCAGGAGCTCTCTCCCTGTGGAACTGGAGTGCATCATCCTCCTGGCGCATGGATATGTTCACCAACCTGGAAGCTCTCTGTAGTTTATGGATTTTTTAAAAAATATTTTATTTATTCATTTAACAAGGATCACAAGTAGGCAGAGAGGCAGATAGAGAGAGACAGAGAGAAAGCAGGCTCCCTGCCAAGAAGAGAGCCCGATATGGGGTTTGATCCCAGGACCCTGAGATCATGACCCGAGCTGAAAGCAGAAGCTCAACCTACTGAACCACCCAGGCACCTGGATTTTTTTTTTTTTTAAGTAGGCTCTACACTCAGTGTGGGGCTTGAACTCACTACCCTGAAATTGCTGCTCTGACTGAGCCAGCTAGGCACCTTGTTTATAGATATATATTTTTTATGGACACTTAATCACATAGGCAATGTTTAATTTGATAAAGGGATTTTAGAAAAATCTTTCGTAAACATCATACTTAAAGAAACTTTGAAATCAGGAAGAAGACAATATTGCATCATCACACCCTTTCAACATCGGACTGGAGGTCTCACACAGTGTAAAGGGAAAAATAAAGGTTTAGAATGGAAAAGGATGGGGGAAACTCACTATTTAATGAGAATATGGGAGGGCGCCATTGGGGTCTCTGCTTGGCAGAGAGCCTGCTTCCCCCTCTCTCTCTGCCTGCGTCTCTGTCAACTTGTGGCTGCTTTCTCTCTCTGTCAAATAAGTAAAATATTTAAAAAAAAAAAAGTAGAATATGGGAGTGCCTGTGTGGCTCAGTTGGTTGGGCATCTGACTTTGGCACAGGTCATGATCCCAGGAGTCTGGGATCAAGCCAGGTTCACTTCCAGCTCCCTGCTCTGCGGGAAGCCTGCTTCTCCTTCTCCCTTTGCCATTCCCCCTCTTGTGCTCTCTGGCTCTCTCTGTCAAGTTAAATAAATAAATAAATAGAATAGAATATGTCCTTTTATAAAAAATCTAGAATAACTGCTTTGTGTTCCTTTAAGGAATTGTCAGCAAGATGCAGCCATGAGAAGGTGACACAGGAGAGGTGCAGGAAAAAAGTTTTTATACTCACAGGTCCGGAGACACAGAGACACTGCTTGCTGAGAGGAGGCTGCTCAGAAGAGAGTACCAAGGATCAGTCTCAACCAGTGAAATGAGGTGAGAGCAAGGATCCTTGAGTAAATGCCCTTATTGAGGGTCAGGGAGTACCTCCTATTGGAAGTGCCCTATTGGAGAAGTACACAAGAAAAGACTGGAGGGTATTTCAGTGGTGTGTTTGAATGGCACTAGGTCACACAGAAGGGTAGGAAGAGGAACTTGTGCAGGGGTGAACATTATTACAGGGATACACTTGGTTGCCTAATGTACCTCGGTCTGTTTGTGGGGATGATGAGGCAGTGGGAAAATACGAAGTTTTAAAAATTTATAACACAATAGTCAGAAACGATTAGAATAAGATAGTTTATCAGTTTTGCTTGGCATAGTATCAATATACAAATCAGCTGTATTTCTATATACACCAACAGAGAGTTCAGCAATAAAATTGTAAAATATCTTTTCAAGAGCATTAAAAATTTCAGATATCATGAAATGACTCTAATAAAAACGTATAAGACTACTGTAAGAAACATTTTTCAGAACTTTATTGAGACATTAAAGATTTAACTAAGTGGAGTGATACACAGTGTTCATGGATTTTAAGGCTTATTATTGTAGAGATGTCACTTAAAGGATTTACAGATTCAATGCAGTACAAATCCCGATCACTTTTTTGGGGCGTTGGGGGGTGGAAGCTGACAAAGTGAGTTAAACATTTTGAGAATATAAAGGGCCTAAAGAACAAAGAGACTTGTAGAAAAAGAATATGGCAGGAGGCCTTCATCAGACTGTAAGACTCAGAAAACTCTCCTAGCTAAAACAGTAGTGTTGGTGCAGGGACAAACACGAGAACAATGGAACAGAACGTCCGAAAACCTAGCCATGCAGATGGGGACATTTGTCTTAGGATAGAGATGATTCGACCTAGCAGTGGGGAAATCGCCTAGACAATGCAACTGGGATCATTATCTACACAGTATTCACAGAAACAAACAACTGGGCGGGCTGTGACTAAGGAGGATATGCAGGATCGTTCTTTAATGTACTCGGTTTGTCTTGGGACACGAGATACAAGGTGTACTCTTTTGCCGTGGGTCGCAGTTGGTCCACAACTGTTTCCGGTCACAAAGCACACATCCTAATGTCGCCTCTACTCGTCGGATCCACTTCTAGTCTCCTAATCCCCGTTTTCTCAAGTGTGCTGCCACCATCCTAGCCACCCCCAGTTCCCGGCCCCAAAGTCCGCTCTTCTCTGTACGGATCCAGACCTTCCCAATATGACTGCGCCCTACGAGCGGCTTCCAAAGGGCGAAGAGACCGAGCGGACGCAAGCATTTCCGGCTCAGCACTGGGCTGTGATTGGCTTAGCGCTCCGCTCAAGGTCAAAGACCAGGCGAGAGCGATTAAGTCCTACTAGGCATGCGCGACGGCTGTGACAGCCGCTGCCTAGGTGGAAACGGTAAGTCTTGAAAAGAAGAGAAAGGATGGGCTGGATTTACACCTCTCTGGTCTGGCCGGCCAGCTCCGGTCGCCTAGGGTGGCCTCCTCCCTCTCCGTACGGCGCACGACCCAAGATGGCGGCGCACGGTGCACAATGGCCGCTACCACCGCAACGCGGCGAAATCGGAGCGGCGACGTTGCCCGGCGATGAAATTCTAACCAGGGCCAGAACGAGGCCCTGTGCATCGATGGTTCGCTCCAAAGTGCCACTGATTCCGAGACTCCGGTCCGCAAACTTGATGAGAGGAAGCGGAAGGGGCATACGGAAGCTTGGGTTCTCACTGCGTGAGGTCACAGATTTGCGGTCGAGGGTCGGTTTCTCCTAGAAGCTGTCGGAGTCCCGCGCTGTGGGACTTCCGCGACTTGAGATGCGGGTCGTGGGGGTACTCGTGGGGGATGGCAGTTTCCGGTGGCTACGGGGTTGTTGGCGGAAGCTTGGGCTGGCATTAAATGTTGAGGACGAAAGACAGTTCCTACTGAGAGCGACAGGTGGGTTCCGGGTCGCGCCCCAGGCAGTAGACAGAGTCGTTGGGAGAACCACTGACCCAGGGGCCCATCGGGGTCTGTTCGGTGAGGAAAGGATTGGGGGTCATTTGAGGTCCCTATGGTCTGAGTGTGAGCATCCGAGGGATCCGTGATCCCTCTGAAAATAGGTGTCTGGGGGGCTGTGAATGGGTGCGAGAGCGAAGCGCAGGGTGTTCGTGGGAGAGGTGGGTGGGATTGGAACGCGAGGAGTCGCAGGGAGACATTTGTGTGCATATCGGGGTGTCCTATTTCCCAGCTTTTTATGCTGAATTTAAACGTACAGAAAGTCGAAAGAATAGCAAAACGGTTCACCCGTCGTGAATAGGTCCACGAGTTGTTAAAACCGTGCCATAAACACTTAGAAAGTCTCAGCCAGTGCACACGTGCGTTTGCACGCGCATGAAATCAGGGTAGTCCTAGCTTTTTTGGTTAGCAGTAATCGCTCCTCAGATAAACCTCGTTGGCTAAGATGCTGCCACTGGGCAAAGCTAGTCCTAACTTTCTATGTCCTTTCTGCTACATGATTTGCCGTAAGGTGCTAAGTTCTTTAATTCTCAGTTTTTCCACTCAAACACATTGCTATTTAACTCAGAGGTACTTCTGAGGGTCCTAACTTCATGACCTCATCTAAACCTAATTACCTCCCAAAGACCTTATTCCCAAATCACATGAGTTTGGGGGCTTCAATTTTTTTTTTTTTTTTTAAAGTAGGTTCCATGCCGGAAGTGGGGCTTGAACTAACAACTCTGAGATCAAGAGGCACATCCTCTACAGACTGAACTAGCTAGGCACCGCTGGAGGACATAAATATTAATTCCATAACAGGTAGGTACCTGACAAAAGATAGCATTTAAACGTATACTTCCTTAATGGGAGTTTTTAATGTTTCAAACAATTTTGTTAATTTTTAAAATTACATATATATATAATACACATATATATATGAACATATACATACATATATATTTAACTATGTGTATTTATGTTTCATATTAAATGTTCTTGTCATTTTTTATTACAGTATCATTATATACTTATCATCAATAAAAGCAGATAATCACCTTAAACTATCTGTAATGTTTTAAAATGTATTTTTTAAAGTGAATTATATTTAATGGATACTTTTCCTTTTTTAATGGGTAAGAGTAGGCTGGATTAAATGTGCATTTCAGAGGCCTGTGGTTTAATTTTACCACACTCCCCAATAATGTTCCATTATCTAATGCATCCACACACTGTGCCAGGTTTTCCGACATCTTTAGCAACAGTGGGTTAATCATCCTTTCATTCTTTTCTAATATGATAGCCCGATTTAGAAAAAAGGGACTAGCCTCACCTTTTCTTTAATCAAGATCATATTTGATTATTTGAAACTGGAAAAGTCTCCATCCTTGTTCCATCTTCCTGGTCTCTCCTTCTAACCTGCCCAAACCTTGGAACTACTATGCACAGATTAGAATGTATTATTCCCTGGACTTGTATAATTTGATCACATGTATATGGATATACTCTTAAGGGTAGTAAGAATACACATTTTAGTTTTTTGAGTTTGTAAGTTTTATAATGAGGATGTTATATTATAATGTGGTATTCTGAGGCCTGGTTTTCTTGATTCAGTACCAGTCTGTGATTCATCTGTCTTGCATGTAGGCTTGGTGCATTAATATGAATTTCATTGCATAAATACAGTGTAGTTCATGCATCTATTCTCCTGCTGTTGGACATTTGTATTTTTTCTGGGTTTTGGCTGTTAAAAGTAGGGAAGTTCTGAAAAACCTTGTATGTCTCTTAGTTGTTGTGAGAATTTGTCTAGTCTAGGCTATATACTTAGAAGTATAATTTCTGGCACAAAGTAGACGAATTTTTATCTAGAAGGAAAAACCAAATTGCTTTTGTAACACGGTACAGAACTCTATCATCAGCAGTGTATAAAAGTGCCTGGTGCATAAGCTTTCCAACTTAGTATTTTCATTATTGCTTTTTGACCATTTTGGGGGTATAAACATCATCTCGTTGTGGTCTCCATATGCACTGTTCTCATTACTAACAGGGTTGATCATCTTTTTATATGTTCATTGGCCAATTTTCTTCTTTTATTTATTTTAATTTAGTATAGTTGATATACAATGTTCCATTAGTTTCAGGTGTACAACATAGTGATTGACCATCTTTATATATTAGATGGGCCAACTTTAAATAAAACTGAAAAGTTTGTCTTTACCTGACATATTTGGAATATGTATCTTTTGCTAGTTATTTTGTAATAAACAGTCTGGCTGGTCTCTGTCCCCCACTTCTAGGAAGTGACCTCTAAATTGTTGGAATGTCCTGAGTGACAGGAGTCTTTGTTATTCATGGTGGGTCTGTAGATAGTTAGGAGAGTGAGGTGACTCAGGATGGGGCTGTTTTATGTCATATGCCAGAAAGACTGACCATGTGAACAGAGGGTTGGGGCTTTGAGCCTGGTGATACTAGCCCAACCTCTGAGATAGTAAGGGTGCTGGAGGTTGAGTCACATGGCCAGTGATTAGGTCAGTCATGCTTACTTAATAAAAACTATAGACACTGACTCTCAGGTGAACTTCTGTGTTGGCAGTACCTTACATATTGTCACTTATAGATATGTTAAATGAGTAATGTGGGGGCGCCTGGGTGGCTCAGTGGGTTAAAGCCTCTGCTTTCGGCTCAGGTCATGATCCCAGGGTCCTGGGATCGAGCCCCACATCGGGCTCAGCAGGAGCCTGCTTCCTCCTCTCTCTCTGCCTGCCTCTCTGCCTACTTGTGATCTCTGTCTGTCAAATAAATAAATAAAATCTTTTAAAAAATAAATAAATAAATAAATGAGTAATGTGTCTGGGGCACCGGGGTGGCTCAGTGGGTTGGGGCCTCTGCCTTCGGCTCAAGTCATGGTCCTAGGTACCTGGGATCGAGCACTGCACTGGGCTTTCTGCTCAGCAGGGAGCCTGCTTCCCTTCCTGTCTCTCTGCCTGCCTCTCTGCCTATGTGTGATCTCTGTCTTTCAAATAAATAAAATCTTAAAAAAACAAAAGAGTAATGTGTCCTGACTCTAAAAGGATAGGACGATGGAAGCTTCTGGTTTGGGAGGATCCCAAACCTCACTTACACTGTTGTCTCTCTCCATTTGACTGGTTATGACTGGATTGGCTGGATATCGTTTTGCTATAATAATATGTTTTTTAAATTATTTATTTAAAAAATTTTTATTTATTTACTTGAGCACATGTCAGAGCAGATGAGTTGGGGGGAAGGCAGAGGGAGAAGGAAAGGAAGAAGCAGACTCGCCTCTGATCACAGAACCTTACTAGGGTTCCCATCTCATGACCCTGAGAGCATGAATAGAGCCAAAATCAAGAGTCGGGCACTTAACCCACTGAGCAACCCTGGTGCTTCTCTTTTTGATATAATAAGACTTCTATCTTACAGTTTCTCCCAGGTACCTTGTAAATACTGGCTTTTCTCCCCTTTTAAATCTTGTTTGTTTGAATATGAAATTGGAATTATTGTTTATATTGAATTAAAGCAGTTGCATAATGACAATTTTGTTTTTCTTTTAATTTATTTTTCCCATTCATTGCTCAGGTTTTTATCTGGTACATTTTTTACTTCAGAGAGAGATTATTCCTGTCCCTAAGTTGCAAGAAATGCCATGGATTATTTTTAGGTACTTTTCCTTGTGTATTTTTAGTTTAGTAATATATATATTTTTTAATTGCCAGTGGTGGCGCACCTGGGTGGCTCAGTCATTTGAGCTGTATACTTTTTTTAAAAAAAGATTTTATTTATTTATTTGACAGAGAGAAATCACAAGTAGATGGAGAGGCAGGCAGAGAGAGAGAGAGAGGGAAGCAGGCTTCCTGCTGAGCAGAGAGCCCGATGCGGGACTCGATCCCAGGACCCTGAGATCATGACCTGAGCCGAAGGCAGCAGCTTAACCCACTGAGCCACCCAGGCGCCCTGAGCTGTATACTTTTGATTTTGGCTCAGGTCATGATCTCAGGATCCTGGGATTGAGCCCCATATTTGGCTCTGCATTTAGCAGGAATTCTGTTCAAGGACTTTCCTCCTCTTCCTCTACCTGCCTCCCACCTCTCAAATAAATAAATCTTTGAATTGTTGGTGGCCATGGCTTTTTCTCACATGTCTTTTCATTATCTTCTGAGCTAATGAAATAGTTATTACTAAACTATCCTTGCATCCTTGGAATAAAGTCAACTGTGCAGAGTAGGATTCTTCCTACATTTGGCTTTCTTTGTATTCTTATATATCCCTGCATATGGTTTCTCAGTATTTTTTTTTAGGCTTTTTATAGCGGGAGTCCTATTCCCTGGCCTCGGTTCTTGAGTTCTGCCAAGAAAGAATTCAGAGCCAAACTCTTAAGCTAGCAAAGGTTTCATAGCAGTTTAAGCAAAAGTACATTTCTTTTTTTTTTTTGCGCAAAAGTACATTCTTGAGATGGGAGAGTGAGCAGGCCCAGAGGCAGCAGCTGCACCCTGGGTCAGGGTTGTTTTTTCTTTTTGTGTTTGGATAGGTTATGGGTCATAGGTAGGGCAGTCTGACTGTGGGTGCAGCCAGTTGTCTAAGGGACTCCACCTACTGAGAGATTTTGGCCTTATATGGCCAAAATCCTTGTCAGAACTGTCATGGCAGCCATTCTCTGGGGAGGGGGTTAAAACCACAATGTACTCCACCTTCTGGAGTGGAGTACAATGTACCACAATGTACTCTACCTTCTAAGGTAGGGACTCCACCTACTGGGAGATTTTGGCCTTATATGGCCAAAGTCCTTGTCAGAACTGTCAGGGCAGCCATTCTCTGGGGAGGGGGTTAAAACCACAATGTAAATGTATTATAGTAAAGCTCCGAGATACTCTAGGGCAGTCATGCGGAAGAGCGCAGGCATATCCTCTGGGGTCTTCCCCAGGGGTTTGGAGGTTGGCCTCTGCCCATTTGCAGTCAGAAATCACTTGTTCCCTGCTCATACCCAGCTAGCTGCCTACTCTGTCAGTCACTGGTATTTGGCTTCTTTCGTTTAAAATAATGCTTTTCATCTTCATCCATGATTTTCCATTTATCATAAGTTTATTCCTCTCTGCTGCTGAGTACTAATTGGTGGCACAGATATGTCGCAGTATGTTCATTCTCCGCTTGATGGATGTTTTGGATTTTGGGGGTCGGTTTTAGATATATATATATTTTAAAGATTTTATTTATTTATTTGACAGAAGGAGACATAAGGAGAGAGGGAACACAAGCAGGGGAAGTGGGAGAGGGAGAAGCAGGCTTCCTGCCAAGCAGAGAGCCTGATGTGGGGCTCCATCCCAGGACCCTGGGATCATGACCTAAACCGAAGGCAGTGACTTAACGACTGAATCACCCAGGTGCCCTGGTTTTGAATATCCTGAATAAAGCTGCAGTATGCATTCATGTACAAGTCGAAGTGGCTGTACCATATTGTATTTTTACCAGCAGGGGAAGAGAATTCTTTTTTTTCACATCCTAGTCAGTACTTAGTATTTTCAGTCTTTTAAATTATAGCCATTCTGGAGCACATGGCTGGCTCAGTTGGTAGAGCACATGGCTGGCTCAGTTGGTAGAGCACATGACTCCTGATCTCAGGGTTGTGAGTTCAAGTCCCAAATTGGGCCTAGAGCTGATTGATAGGTAGATAGATAAATAAATAAAATTATCGCCATTGTAACAGGTCTGTAGGAATATTTTATTTAGGTTTTAATTTGCTTTTATTTAGGTTTTAATTTGCAGACTTTTGTGTGTTCATTAGCCACCTCTCTACTTTTTGGGGGGGGAAGTACCTGTTTAAATATCTTGTTTCTTTTTTACTAAATTGTCTCTTTTGTGAAGTTGTAAAAGTTCTTTGTATTTTTTAGATAGAAGTCTCTTAGTCAGGTATGCATTTTGTAATATTTTACTCTAGCCTCTAGCTTGATCCTTCTTTTTTTTTAAGATTTTATTTATTTATTTGACAGAGATCACAAGTAGGCGGAGAGGCAGGCAGAGAGAGAGAGGAAGCAGGCTCCCAACTGAGCAGAGAGCCCGATGTGGGGCTCCATCCCAGGACCCTGAGATCATGACCTGAACCAAAGGCAGAGGCTTTAACCCACTGAGCCACCCAGGCACCCCTTGATCCATTTTATTTGTTTATTTTTTTAAAAGATTTTATTTATTTATTTGACAGAGAGAAATCACAAGTAGATGGAGAGGCAGGCAGAGAGAGAGAGAGGGAAACAGGCTCCCTGCTGAGCAGAGAACCTGATGTGGGACTTGATCCCAGGACCCTGAGATCATGACCTGAGCTGAAGGCAGTGCCTTAACCCACTGAGCCACCCAGGCGCCCCACCTTGATCCATTTTACAAGTGTCTTTTGAATATCAAAATTTTTGGTCCTGAGATGTCTATTAGTTTTTTTCTTCTACTGTACGTTTTGTGCCCTGTTCAAGAAATCTTCACCTAATCCAAGGTCACTTAAAGTTTTTCTGTGCTTTCTTCTAGAAGTTTCACTGTTTCTTTTTTTAAGTGATCTCTGCATCCAACATGGGGCTTGAACTCACAACGCCAAAATCAACAATCATGTTCTCTACTGACTGAGCCCACCAGGCATCCCAACAGATTCACTTCTTAAATCTTTACTGGTTAATTTTGGCATGGGGTAAACACGAATATCCTATTGTTTCAGTAGCATTTGTTAAACATTTTATTATTTTTTTCATGCTCATTCTTGCTTCTAATTTGTTGAATATATGAAGTATATATTATAGCATTTTTGGTGTACTGGTCCACCAGGTCTCTCCTTTTGGCCATTTTTGTCTGTTTCTCTAACTTGATTTTTTTTCCCCAGCTATGGGTCATATTTCCTTGTTTCTCTGTTTGTCTGGTAATTTTTTTTTTTTTTTAAGATTTTATTTATTTATTTGAGAGAGAGACCATGAGAGAGAGCATGAGCGAGGAGAAGGTCAGAGAGCGAAGCAGACTCCCCATAGAGCTGGGAGCCCGATGTGGGACTCGATCCCGGGACTCCGGGATCATGACCCGAGCCGAAGGCAGTCATCCAACCAACTGAGCCACCCAGGCGTTGTCTGGTAATTTTTGATTGGATGTCAGATATTGTCAGTTTCACCTGGCTGCCTGCGGGATTTCCTTTTATTCCTTTAACTACTTTTGAGGTTGGTTCTGGGATGTAATCACGTTACTTTGAAACAGTTTGATTCTTCAGAGGCTTTCTTTTAAGCTACGTTAGGTGGTGCCGAAAGAGTTTTTTGTCTAGGATTGTTTTGTCCCCATTTCTGAGGTGATACTCTCCTGAGACCTCTGCATAGTGTAAGATCAGGCATATCGAAAGGTTTTTCCACCCAGGCTAGTGGGAATGCCAGCTATTCCTGATCTTGTGTGAGCACCAGGAATTGTTTCACCTGCTTCTTGCCAGTGGCCTTGGTAATTCCCTCACAGTTCATTAGTGCTGAGCCAGAGACTCAAAGGAGCCCTCATCCTCTGTAGAGTGAGTTTTCCCTCTCTTCACTGGTATACTGCCTGGCAAGTGTTAGTCATCTTTGCTTCCTCAGATTTTGAATTCTGTATCATTAACTCAGCAACACTGCTAGACTCTTCAGGTTCCTTCTCCCCGTGCTGTGGCCTAGAAAGTCTCCAGGTAGTGAGCTGTGGTGCCCAAAGGTCTCTAGCCTTGTTTCCCTTCTTCTCTGACTTCTGGGTGAGACAACAGTTGTTTTAAGCACGTTTCCATTTTTTTTTTTTTAAAGATTTTATTTATTTATTTGACAGAGAGAAATCACAAGTAGATGGAGAGGCAGGCAGAGAGAGAGAGAGAGGGAAGCAGACTCCCATTTTTTTTTTAATAGGTTAAGATGAAAGGATAATTCATAATTTGGTAATTTTCCCTGGAATCATAGGTTCTATCAGTTCTGAGGGTTTGTGTTTTAATCCTTGGTCCAAGAGTTACTGTGTGGCTTTTAGCTAGGTGCTTGACCTATCCTTTCTTGGTTTTCTCTAAAATAGAATAATTATAGTCTACCGCCTAGGATTGTGAGGGTTAAGTGAGAAAAGAAGATGCCTAAAGCAATTCTTTGCATGTATAGGAACCTGCTTTTATTATAATTTCCACACCAAACAAATCTTTCCTTGAATCCATAGATGCCGGCTTCCTAGAATGATGCACTTCCTATAAAGGAAGAAATGTAGATCTCAAGTCTAGAAACTCATTCTTGCCGAGGATACCTTTGATGAGACACCTGAATACTGAAAATGACCAAGTCTCAGGTTAGCTGTTTATTTCCCAGATTTCTAGAAGTTTGTAAAAATGTGTACAATCTGATGGTTGCCAGAGTTGGTAAGGTGGAGTGGAGAGGGATAGGCAAAATGGGTGAAGAGGAGGGAAGATACAGGCTTCCAATTATGGAATAAATAATTCATGGGAATAAAAAATATAGCATAGGAAGTATAATCAATGATATTGTAATAGTGTCTCTGTGACAGATGATAGCTACACTTGTGGTAAGCATAGCATAACCATAGACATGTTGGATCACTATTGTACTCCTGAAACTAATGTAACATCTTGTGACAACTACAGTTAACAATTTAAAAAATGTATACAATCAAAGGGAATGATATATATAGATCTCTTGCAGCTGGCAGAGATGTGCTTAGACTGGGAGATAGAATAATGACCTGGAGTAGCCAATCAGGGAGGGAGTTCTATCTTATCTGTATGTCACCTTTTGCAAGGTGCGAACAAGAAGTGGCAGGATCCAGAGCTGAGTTGCAGACATTTTTGTGGTAATATTGGAAACCACAGAAGAATAAAAACATATTTAAGATTACTTTGTATATAAGCAGGAAGCACATGAACTTTCTGAGTAAATATTTCCCAGAGATTAAAGACGAAGAAGTGTCTTCGATGGGTCTTCCTCTTCAGTTTTTCTCCAGACTGTGGACCCAGTAAATGGTCATCTTCCCAAGGAAATGTGGGAGATACAAAAGGCATAGCTAGAAAACATTACAAATCTCTTCTTATCTACAAAGAGAAGATAAGATTAATTTTTACCCAAGGGTCATGGTGTACATCATTGCATGAACATATGTAACATGTTCATAACATATTTATAACAATATACAGCACACAGTAAGAGTTCTGTTTTTGCTTTTGTGAGTACCATGATTTAATACATAGCAAAGTTAACTTCTAAAAGCAGTTCTGAGCATAACATACTTTTGTATATGAAAAACACTGCAGGGGCACCTGGGGGGCTCAGTGGGTTAAGCCTCTGCCTTCGTCTTAGGTCATGATCTCAGGGTCCTGGGATGGAGCCCTGAATTGGGCTGTCTGCTCAGCAGGGAGCCTGCTTCCCTCCTCCCCCGCCCCCTGCCTACCTGTGATCTCTATCAAATAAATAAAATCTTTAAAAAAAAAAAAAAAAAAGAAAGAAAGAAAGAAAAAGAAAACCACTGCAGTGTCTACCAAGTGTGTGCAGGAAATGTGTACGCTTGCTCCAGTCTGTTGCTGCTTGTATCCTGGGCATCGGTTCTCTTTGGTTTCTTCTGTCTCATTGAACTTTTTTTTTTTTTTTTTAAAGATTTTATTTATTTATTTGACAGTGAGAGATCACAAGTAGGCAGAGAGGCAGGCAGAGAGAGAGGAAGGGAAGGAAGCAGGCTCCCTGCTGAGCAGAGAGCCCGATGCGGGCCTCGATCCCAGGACCCTGAGATCATGACCTGAGCCGAAGGCAGCTGCTT
>NC_081573.1:3737812-3756228 GCF_022355385.1 Mustela nigripes
GCAGAGATCACAAGTAGGCAGAGAGGCAGGCAGAGAGAGAGGAAGGGAAGGAAGCAGGCTCCCTGCTGAGCAGAGAGCCCGATGCGGGCCTCGATCCCAGGACCCTGAGATCATGACCTGAGCCGAAGGCAGCTGCTTAACCCACTGAGGCACCCAGGCGCCCCTGTCTCATTGAACTTTTTGCAGTTCCTGGAACCCACCATGGTATTTAACACTTTTAACACATGCTTCCTCTGGAAGAGCCACAGCTCCCGTGTCTTCCCATGGAGCACACCAGTAACCATGCACCTCTTCTAGCTTGACCTCTTCCTCAGAACTATTCGTTCTTCACCTACTTGTGCCCATATTTTAACTCGAGTGTACTTCCGTTGTAAGCCTTGTTAAACCAGACTGTCTTGCTGTATAGGAACTCTGTAAAAGAGAGTACTTGCTACTCTGCAAGTGTCAGGATTGTGCTTTATTTCCTTTTTTACTGCAGCGTATAGTGGGTAACATTAAATGCTCCAGGGGCACCTGGGTGACTCAACTGGTTAAGCAGCTGACTTCGACTCGGGTCACGATCTTGGGGTCCTGGGATCGAGACCCAAGTTGGGGCTCCCTGCTCAGCGGGGAGTCTGCTTTTCCCTCTATCCCTCCCATAGTTCATGCTCTCTCTCTCAAATATATAAATAAAATCTTAAAAAAACAAAAAACAAAAATAACATTAAATGCTCCTAAGGTGGGTTGTAGATGCTTTTTAGGTAAACTTTTAACAACATTTTACATTGGGTGAATGAATGAGTGAAGAAGTGCATGAAGAATTCAGAAAGGAAGAGCACCTGCGTGGCTCAGTCGGTTAAGCATCCAATTCTTGATTTCAGCTCAGGTCGTGATCCCAGGGTTGCAAGATCAAGCCTTTCGGACTCTGCAGTAAGTAGCTAGTCTGCTTGAGATCCTCTCTCTCCCTTTGCCCCTGCCCCTGTTCTCTCTCTCAAATAAATAGATAAATCTTTTTAAAAAAATTCAGAAAGGATTATTTCAATGAATTTATTAGCACACTAAGTGTAAATCAAAACTAGATATAGAGAAATACTTGTTTATAGATTTCTTTTTTTTTTTAATTTTTATTTATTTATTTGACAGACAGAGATCACAAGTAGGCAGAGAAAGAGGAAGGGAAGCAGGCTCCCCACCGAGCAGAGAGCCCAACGCGGGACTTGATCCCAGGACCCCAAAATCACGACCCAAGCCAAAGGCAGAGGCTTTAACCCACTGAGCCAGCCAGGCGCCCCTATAAATTTCTTTTTTTAAAAAAAGTTTTTATTTATCCATCTGAGAGAGAGTGAGAGAGATCATGAGAGGGGAGAAGGTCAGAGGGAGAAAGAGACTCCCCTAGGAGCTGGGAGTCCAATGTGGGACCCGATTCTGGGACTCTGGGATCATGACCTGAGCCGAAGGCAGTTGCCCAATCAACTGAGCCACCCAGGCACCCCTGTTTAAATTTCTATAGTAAAAATAATCAGAATAATATCCTGTATATCTTCTATAATTTATTCTATTATATTAACTCCAGATTAAAGAGGATTATGTTATTACAGGGCTTGTTGTCATTCAGTGATGTGGCTGTGGATTTCACCTGGGAAGAATGGCAGCTGCTAGATACTGTTCAGAGGAACCTCTACCGGGATGTGATGTTGGAAAATTTTAGCAACCTAATGTCATTGGGTAAAGACAACTTTCTCACCATGAGTCCATTAATTGCCTGGTTTTTTTTCCCCCATTGATAACAATTTTTTTTCCATAAATTGACACAATTTATGGGTACCCTGATATCCTTATTGATTTTGAAGTTATATAGGTGATGGAACTTATTTTCTTTATGTCCAGTGATGGTACTTACATTCATTTTCTGAATGAAAGTTTCTGTTTTGCTGAGATTTACTCTCTATTCCCTGAAACAGAATTTTTCATCATAGGCCCTAATACTGCTCAGTTCTCTGGGATTACTTCTCAACAGGTTATCAAGTTACTAGATCAGAAGCAATGGTCCACTTGGAGAAAGAACAAGGAGTGCTAGAGAGAGAATTCCCAAGTTCGTCTAGTCCCGGTGAGTACATCATTGCAGTGTGAATTAGTGGGAGCCAAGTGACAGTTGATCATTGGTATGTTGGGACCCTTGTTATTTTAACATTTTTGCTCATAGTCTCTGAATCTTAAGAGTTGACTTAGAGCAACTGAAAAGAGGTCATCAGTGTGAATGGTGTTCCCTTCTCTCACCATATATGACTCATTGGCTAGCCACCTCGCAGAAGATGTACCTCCTTTTACTACTCTGGGTCAGATCTTGGCCTGTTTCATTTGGTCTTTCCCTTTTGGCTTAGTTCTTTTGCAGCTCATTAGACACAACCTGCCTTCCCCACATCTTATCCATATTTGCATAGCTCTTCTATTATGCTTTCAGATATTCATAGATTGCCTCCACAGTTTGAGGACATCACGTCTTCAGTTCATTACTTATTATCTATTTCTTTTATTGAATACCTTTGACTTATATTGTACACCTGCTGTATCACTTTCTCCCTTCTCTTTGGATATTGACTTGAGTTTCCATTCCCCTCCATTTCATAATGGTAGGATTCACTGATTTTTTTTTTCCCCCTAGAAGTAATGTGGCAAGTTTAGGGTTGGTATCAGGAAAATATTGAGAAAGATGAATCTGTGGAGGGAAATAATGAAAATAATGCATTGGGAGAAATATTTTCTCTGAGTAAAAATTTTGTTCCTTTTGTAGAAAGACCACGTCAGTGTTTCTCAAGAGGAATACATCTGGAACAAAAGTCAGATTCGAAATTTCAGAGCAAAAACTATGCAGAAATGAATTGTGATGAATTAAACAGCCATGAGAAACCATTTTTCCATACTCTGCATGAAACCTGCCATACTCAGGCCCAGTACAGCGAACATAATTTCTTTGTGAAGACGTTCAGCATGGCAAAAAGTCTTAAAAGACATCACAGAATTCACGTAGAACGGAAACCTTATGAATGTAGTGAGTGTCCAAAATCCTTCAGGTATAAGTCAAAGCTCATAATACACCAGAGAACTCATACAGGAGAGAAGCCGTACAGATGCCCTGAATGTCAGAAAGCTTTCAGTACAAAATGTCATCTCACTCTACACCAGAGAACTCATACAGGAGAGAAACCATACGGCTGTACTGAGTGTCCGAAATCTTTTAGAACAAAGTATCATCTCATTCTCCACCACAGGACTCATACAGGAGAGAAACCCTATGAGTGCAAAGAGTGTGGAAAAGCTTACAGGGAGAAGACAAAGCTCAGATTACATTACAGAACTCATACAGGAGAGAAACCTTTTGAGTGTACTGATTGTGGGAAAGGTTTTATGCAGAAGTCAAACCTCATTATTCACCAAAGAACTCATACAGGAGATAGACCCTATGGATGTAGAGAATGTGAGAAGACCTTCTGTAGCAAGTCTCAGCTTGCTGTTCACCAGCGATCTCATACAGGAGAAAAATTGTACGAATGCAAGGAATGTGGGAAAGCCTTCAATAAAAACTCGCATCTCCTGACACATCAGAGAATTCATAGAGGAGAGAAACCTTATGAATGCAGTGAGTGTGGAAAAGCTTTTGTACACACATCGCAGCTTATTGCACATCAGAGAAATCATACAGGAAGAAAACCTTACGAATGCAAGGAATGTGGGAAAGCCTTCAATAAAAAGTCACACTTCATAACACATCAGCGAATCCATACGGGAGAGAAGCCTTATGAATGCAGCGAGTGTGGAAAAGCTTTTATAGACAATTCACAGCTTATTGTTCATCGAAGAACTCACACAGGAGAGAAGCCTTACGAATGCAAGGAATGTGGGAAGGCCTTTAATAAAAAGTCATCCCTCATAACACATCAGAGAATTCATACAGGAGAGAAGCCTTACAAATGCAGTGAATGTGGAAAAGCTTTTATAGACAAGTCACATCTCATTGTCCATCAGCGAACTCATACGGGAGAGAAACCCTATGAATGCAGTGAATGTGGAAAAGCTTTCATACGAAAGGCAATGCTCATTGTCCATCAGAGAACACACACAGGAGAGAAACCTTTTGTGTGTCCCGAATGCCAAAAAGCCTTTAGCAGTATGGCCATGCTTAGTCGACATCAGTTGATTCATACAGGAGAGAAACCCCATGGATGCAAGGAATGTGGAAAAGCTTTCCGCCAAAAAAGCCATCTTATTATCCATCAGCGGTGCCATACTGGAGAGAAACCCTATGGATGTGTTCCATGTGGTCAGATCTTCAACCAGAAGTCCCAGCTCATTAGGCATCAGAGACGCCACACAGGAGAGAAACCGTATCACTGCACTCAGTGTGGAAAAGCCTTTTTTGAGAAATCATATCATATCAGTGTCCATCAGAGAAGTCACACAGGACAGAAACCTTATCAGTGTAATGAGTGTGGGAAAACATTCTCTGTCAAGTTCTTTCTCACTTCACATGAGGAAATTCATACCGGAAAGAAATCTCAGGAACACGGTGACCACTGGAAAGACTTTAGTGAGATGTCAGATCTCACTGAAGGCAAGAGAAATCACTCAAGACACACCCTATGAATGAAAGTTAGGATACATTTGGTCAGTGTCAGTTTAAGAAAACTTACTCAGGAGAGAGATCTTTAAATGCAGTGAATATAAGAAAATTACCTACCACCAATGTAGCCCCATTTCTTTGAGGAAAGGCATATGAATGAGGTGAAAAGTCAAAATCTTTTCTTGACAGGTTCCCACCTGTCCTCCCAGGTGGACACAGAAATGAAACCTGAGTGCAACAAATGTTTTTGATGGGTCATCCTCTGATAGGGAAAAAGAAAGACCTCACAAATGTTGCAGATCCTGGAATACTTTGCAAACAAATGAGCTTTCATACCAAAGAAAATAGACACTGAAGACTTGTGATGGGGAATGCCTCTGGCATGAAGTCTAAACTTAATGTGCATCAAATTATACTTATTAAGAAGAATTAGTGTGGTGTAATGGTGCTAGGAAAGGTTGCTTACATATAACCTTTAGAACAAAAATTTCATTCCTGTCACATTGCCATTTATTTATAGAAAATACATGAAGTAGTCAGGAAAAGCAAATAACTTTGGTATGCCAAAGGACACTTTGCCTCATGTTTGAATATATTGGATAGTCAAAGCACTAAATTAAGAATGATCCAAGATGAATGTATTAGCTTTGCCTTGCGTCTGTTTTTGTAGTACATGTATGTAGTAATTTCATGTTTAGTAAGATCATGAAAGGAAGTTGTATACCACAAAATTCTTGTTTGTCTGTAATGTGTAGTATCCATCATGAAATGCCAACATTGTAAATCCTTTTGTATTATATAAATTGCAAGGGAAGTAATTAGACCTAAGATTAAGACTTTTAAAAAAAAAAACTTTTTACTGGTATATGTAAGTGGATCTGGTAGTAGTTTCAGCCCTTTGGAATAATAAATTTTTTTTAAACAAATTACCTTCTTGTTGTCACTCAGAAAAAAATAAATCCATTAAAAATAGTGAGATTTGGGGTGCCTGGCTGGCTCAGTCAGTGGCATATGTGACTTTTTTTTTTTTTTAAATATTTTATTTATTTATTTGTCAGAGAGAGAGGAGCGAGAGTGAGCACAGGCAGACAGAGTGGCAGGCAGAGGCAGAGGAAGAAGCAGGCTCCCCGCCAAGCAAGGAGCCAGATGTGGGACTCGATCCCAGGACGCTGGGATCATAACCCGAGCTGAAGGCAGCTGCTTAACCAACTGAGCCACCCAGGCGTCCCTGTGACTTTTTTTTTTAAAGATTTTATTTATTTATTGACAGATCACAAGTAGTCAGAGAGAGAGGGGGAAGCAGGCTCCCTGCTGAGCAGAGAGCCCCATGAGGGGCTCAATCCCAGGACCCTGAGATCATGACCTAAGCCAAAGGCAGAGGCTTAACCCACTGAGCCACCCAGGCGCCCCTGGAATATGTGACTTTTTAAAAACATTTTATTTATTTGAGAGAGCATGTGCAGGGGGGAGCAGCAGAGAGAGAGGAGAAGCAGGCTCCCCAATAAGCAGAGAGCCCAATATGGGGGTCAATTCCAGGACTCTTGGATCATGACCTGAGCTGAAGGCAGATGCTTAACCAATTGAGGTACCCAGGCGCTGTGAGCATGTGACTCTTGGTCTTGGGGTTTTGAGTGTGAGTCCCACACTGGGTATAGAGCTTACTTAAAAATCTCTAAAACATACTGAGATTTAAGAGTGATGAGTAATCACGTCTTCTGTCCCTGAGTTCTGAGAAACTGGAAGCAGCTGCTATTTTCAAAGAATTGAAAACCTTTGGTGGTGGTATTGCTCAAATGGGTAATGTGGCTTAGACCTATGGTCAGATGTGCTACCCACTGCTTTCTCTCATGTGGCCTAGTTTATCAGCTTCCGGCCGCTGCCATAACAAACTAGTATAAACTGAGTGGCTCAATACAACAGAAATTTATTGTCTCTCATCTGGAGGTTAGTCTAAAATCAAGGTGTCATCAGGGCCATACTCCCTCTAAACCCTTTTGGGGAGGGGTTTTGGGCTGGCTCAGTCGTTACCATGATCCCAGGGTTCTGGGATGGAGCCCTGTGTCGGGCTGCCTGCTCAGTGGGAAGCCTCCTCCCTCTCCTGCTCCTCCTGCTTGTGTTCCCTCTCTCACTGTGTCTCTGTCAAATAAATAAATAAAATCTTAAAAAACCAAACCAAAACAAAAAACCAACCAACCAACCTGTTGGGGAATCCCTCCCTGTCTCTTTCTAGCTTCTAGTGATTTGCTGGCAATTTCTGTCATTCCTTAGCTTGCAGCTGCATACCTCCAGTCTCCGTGACGATGACTTTTCCCCCACGTGCCTGTGTCTTCACATGCCCCCTTTCTGAGTACACCACTCACTGGAGTACAGGCACACTCTACACCTGTAGGACTTCATCTTAAACTAACTCCATCTGCAAACACTGTGTCCAAATATAGCCATATTCTGAGGTACTGGAGGTTAGGTCAATATACACTTTTTGGAGGGAGGGAGAGAGAAAATTCTTAACACCTAGTAATTTGGATGTAAACCTATAGAGATAATCCCAGTTTCAGGTCCAATACACTTATTCAGGCAGGTGTTCACACTCATCCAGCCTCCACAGTGGAGACCGAGGAGGAACAGTCAGCATTTACGCCTCTCTGAGACACACCCTGCATCCTGTACCAATGGCACTTGCCACTGTGACAGCAGATACATGAAGGAATATCTTGTACCCCCAACAAGCTAACCCAAACAGGAAAATGAAGCAAGCACATCTATATTTATGAGGGACCTTAATCTGAAATTGCCAGAGGAGGTTTTTTGTTGTTTCTTAAAAGATTTTACCTATTTACTTGGGAGAGAGAGAGCATGAGAGGGGAGAAGCTCAGAGGGGGAAGCAGACTCCCCGCAGAGCTGGGAGCTCGATCCCAGGACTCCAGGATCATGACCTGAGCCGAAGGCAGTGCCTTAACCCACTGAGCCACCCAGGCACCCCATCAGAGGAGTTTCAAATGAGTTTGTTTTTTTTTTAAGATTTTATTTATTTGACAGGCAGAGATCACAAGTAGGCAGAGAGGCAGACAGAGAGAGAGGGAAAAGCAGGCTCCCCGCTGAGCAGAGAGCCCAATGCAGTTCTCGATCCCAGGACCCTGAGATCATGACCTTAGCCGAAGGCAGAGGCTTAACCCCCTGAGCCCCCCAGGTATCCCATTAACTGAGTTTTTTGCATTAAAAATGCCTTTAGTCTTATCTTTTGGGAGATGCAGGTGTGACCTAATGTGTTATCTGCTCACCTGGAAATTCCTGGAATTTCTGGTATTTTTATTTTCACTCTTCCTAACTGGCTAATTCTTTTCAGAACTTGTCTCTTTAAAAAAATTTTTTTTTTTATTTGTTTATTTGACAGAGAGAGAGACACAGCAAGAGAGAGAGAGCACAATCAGGGGGAGTGTGAGAGGGAGAAGCAGACTCTCCACCGAGCAGGGAGCCCAATGTGGGGCTCGATCCCAAGACTCGGGGATCATGACCCGAGCCGAAGGCAGACGCCCAATGACTAAGACCCCCAGGCACCCCTGAACTCATCTTTTTTTTATATATATATTTTATTTATTTGAATGACAGAGATCATAAGTAGGCAGAGAAGCAGGCAGGGGTGGGGGGGAAGCAGGCTCCCCACTGAGCAGGGAGCCCGATGTGGGGCTCAATCCCAGGACCCTGAGATCATGACCTGAGTCAAAGGCAGAGGCTTTAACCCCCTGAGCCACTCAGGTGCCCCCTGAACTCATCTCTTTATGGAAATTCGTCACCTGGAGAAAGTGGCAATCAAGGTAAATGACTATTATTTTGTTTTCCGCCCTCTTCACTTAAAGCCCACAGGTTGATTTAGAATCATTTGCCACCCAAGCTGTCAAAGGTGACAGTTTCACACAATGTCATATCACTACATAAGGTGGGCCTCCTATCTTTTCAGCTCCTCGTAACAGTTCACCTCCTTCCCGGCTTCAAACTGCTCAGCTAACAGCCACCCAGGTGCCCCCAGTACACTCATTTTATATTTTTGTGGTGATATCTCACTTTTAGGTACCAGTTCTGTATCAGTCAATATAGGCTTAGTAATGCCTTGCTATCAATACCCTAACAATTGTGGTGGTTTACAGGAGTATAGTATTTTAAGTTCATGCCACACAATGACTACAGGTTGGCTCCCCATCTTCCTCACAGCCCAGACTGAAGCTCGTGTTCATGTGAAATCCTGTTTGTCTTAGTGCAAAGGAAAGAGAACAGGGCAAACAATTTGCAGGCTCTTAAAGACTGACAGTGATACATTCTACTTCCCTCCACAATTCATTTCTTGAAAAAGTCACATGGCCAAGCCTTTAAGAAAGGGCTATGTAATCTTTTGGTAAGGCAGCACGGCAACTAATAATGATAATATTAAAATATATATTAATAAAAGTGAATTCACGCTATCTCCATATTAATTTACTGTCACTGTGAAGTAATTAGAGTCAAAGTGTAGTAAACTTCAACGAAGATCCTAGGCAAAAATAATCCTATCATGTTTTAAAAATTACATAGACTACGTGACAAGGGCAGCATGTAAACTGCAAGAAGTATCCTGTATTAAAGTGTTCTAAAGTGCTATTTTCCTAAAAAAGTATAAAGTTATTAACTTTGAGTGTTAAGAATGCACACTATGGTTAAGGACGCACACTTAAAGTCATCATTAAGGAAAATAATAAATGAAAAGAAAAGAAAAGAAGAAAGAAAGCACTAAGGGAATAGGAACAGGGTGTATATCTTCCAAACTAGTCAAAGACAAAAGTGAAGAGCAAAAATAGAATGATTAAAAACCAAACATTACCACAAACCAAAAGAAGGCTAAAAAGTAGACTATAAAGAAACAGAATAAGCTGCCCAAATAGAAAGAGGTAGGATCAAACAATAATTTGTTATTAAGTTAAATGAAAGTGAATTAAATGCTCTGGTTTATATACAGTTTGTCAGACTTGGTAAATAAAATTAAGATACTGTGTTTTTTTTTTTAATGAAATAACCACATAAAACATATGGAATGGATTTTCTTTTATGAAAAAGCATCTCATGCAAATACTAAACATGACAAAACTAGTAAAACTAAATATCAGAAAAAAATCGGGGCGCCTGAACGGCTCAGTGGGTTAAAGCCTCTGCTTTCTCCTGGGGTCATGATCCTGGGGTCCTGGGCTCAAGCCTCACATCGGGATCTTTGCTCCGCGGGGAGCCTGCTTCCTCCTCTCTCTCTGCCTGCCTCTCTGCCTACTTGTGATCTCTGTCTGTCAAACGGATAAATGGAATCGTTTAAAAAAAAAAAAATCTCGGGGCGCCTGGGTGGCTCAGTGGGTTGGTGCCTCTGCCTTCGTTTCGGCTCGGGTCATGATCCCAGGGTCCTGGGATAGAGCCCCACATCGGGCTCTCTGCTCAGCGGGGAGCCTGCTTCCCTTCCTCTCTCTCTGTCTACTTGTGATCTCTGTCTGTCAAATAAATAAATAAAAAATCTTAAAAAAAAAATCTCTAAGGAGACAGTCACTAATCATGGGAAGAAACGCTAATGCTAAATTCATACATTAGACAGGGACTCAAATTATCTAAAGTAAAAATGTAAGATTTACAATCGTAAGAGGCAAAGTTACAATCATAGAGGGAGATTTTAGTCCCTTTCTACCAGCATATTACAGAATAAACTGATAAAATGTTTATAAAAGTTTTGAACATACTTAATAAAAATCAGTATAATGGAGGTATTGTATGCAACATCCTCAAAATTCACAGAATTTTCAAGTACTTCTTTTCAAAGTTTACCATGTTTGCCACGTCCTGGGATTTATTATAAAGCAAATTTCAACAAACTTCAAAGGACTAAATGTATGTGCAATTGTGTTCTGTTAAGCTCACATACACTTGAAAGTCAATAACAAATATTAGCTAGAAAGCTATAATTTTGGAAACTAGGAAAAAATTATAAGTATCCCATGAATCAAAGAAGAAATAATTATTTTTCCAACTTTGCATTCTTATCATTTTTAAGTATAAGAAGGATGAAAATCTAAATAATGGTCCCTATGTACCTACAAAATAGATTCAACAAATTCACCATTTTGTTATGTATCTATTTTCCATTTAGTTATCTACCTATTTATCTTTTCAGAATCATCTGAAATTAAAGATACCATGACACCTTAATTCTATATTATCTGCATCCAGTGCATAATCATGATATCATTACCAAACCTAAGAAATTAAATAGGAAATTAAAAAACTGGGTTTCCCTAAGTGATTAAAAGTGTACATCATGGGTGGCTGGGTGGCTCAGTCCTTAAACATCTCCCTTTGGCTCAGGTCATGATCTCAGGGTCCTGGGATGGAGCACCCAGTTGGGCTCCCTGCAGGGAGCCTGCCTCCTCCTCTCTTCCCCATTCCCGCTTGCTCTCACTTATCACTGCCACTATCTCTGTCACTCTCTGTCAAATAAATCTTTTTTTTTTTTTAAGATTTTATTTATTTGAGAGAGAGACAGTGAGAGAGAGCATGAGCGAGGAAAAGGTCAGAAGCAGACTCCACATGGAGCTGGGAGCCTGATGTGGGACTCGATCCCCAGACTCTGGGATCATGACCTGAGCGGAAGGCAGTCGTCCAACCGACCGAGCCACCCAGGCATCCCTCTGTCAAATAAATCTTAAAAAAAAAAAAAAAAAAAAAAAAAAAAAAAAAGTACAGGGACGCCTGGGAGGCCTCAGTTGGTTGGACGACTGCCTTCCGCTCAGGTCATGACCCCAGAATCCCGGAATCGAGTCCCGCTTCAGGCTCCCAGCTCCACAGGGAGTCTGCTTCTCCCTCTGACCTTCTCCTCACTCATGCTCTCTCTCACTCTCTCTCAAATAAATAAATAAAATCTGAAAAAAAAAAAAAAGGACAGTAGGACATTTTGCTGTGGTCTGACAACAGGTCACATTAACAGGACTAGTCCCTTTTGAGCCTGGGTCTCCACTTTGTTGTTGGGGTATCACAAAAATCCTCTTCTGCCGTGGGAAGAGAAACTCAAAAGCAAGGTCTTTATGTGACATCTCCAAGCACAGATAGTTTGGGGGCGTTCAGGTGAAGTGTGTGTGTTTGTGTGTGTGTGTGTGTATAAGAAAAATTTTTCTTTATTTCCCAGGATGTGTAACAGATTGGAGTTTGGAATAGGGCTGGTTGGTTTGATCTCCAGAGACCGCCAGATGCTTCCTCCACCGCTGCAGAGCGCCGGCTCCCCTTCACCCCCGGGCCTCCATCCACCCCTCTTCCTCACCGTCGGGCACGCACGGTTGACTTCCCGGTTCTACTGGCCCCGGTGCCTCCCCCTTCCACGACCTCTACTTCCAAATACCCTAGAGTTACTTCTCTTCAGTGCACACGTCTACTGAGCCCCGTGCAGAGCACGATGCCCATCATCAAAGGTCTTCCAGGATTCTCCCGTCTGGTGCAAGAGCAACCCGCACTACAGTTGGAGGTAACCCTCCGACTGCCAGACACGCTACTGAGCATGCGTACCGGCACCCGGAGGCGCGGTTGTCAAAAGCGCGTGCGTAGCGGTCCCGGCGTGCTGCTGAAGCGCGGGCAGGAAAGGCTTTCCCGAGGAAGCTAGACCGAGAGCGGGAGAAGCCGGCGGAGGTTCCTGCCCCGCACATCATTTTAAGAAGACCGCTCCCATTGTGCAGCCGATCAGTGCGGGCGGCCGTATGACTCATTACTTATCCACGGTGCCGAGTTCCAGTCTTTAGAAGGATGCGGCCATTTACCTCCACCTGCCCAGTCATGAGCGAGGGAAGTGATCCGCGCTGGGGGGATCCGGAAGCGGAAGTGGTGTGTGCCGTCCTTTTAAACCCCCTGTGGCGAGCTGAGGAGGCTGCAGCTGCCGGTTTAGAGGTGCGGTGCCTAACGAGGGCTGGGGGTGGTGATGGGGGGGGGGGGGGAGGGGGGGGGTGGGTCCCTAGGCGATGAAGGCAGCCTGGGGGCGTCTGGCGTTTGGCGGTGGGCTGGAGGATGTGAGGACTGGAGAGGTGGCTTGGGTGTGAGAGCAGGTGTCACGGGAGTGGGTCAGCGAGGGCTAGGGAATCCTCCCTGGTCAGTGCTTGGTTGGCTATGTGAGTCCGACAGCCTAAATGTGGTGGGTCCCTGAATGGTGTGACTTGCTTCAGGATGAAGTAGCAGCGTGTGGGCTGCCTCGTTTGTGTTTTTTTTTTTTCTTCTTTAAGATTTTATTTATTTGTTTGACAGAGACAGAGATCACAAGTAGGCAGAGAAGCAGGCAGAGAGAGAGGAGGAAGAAGACTCCCTGCTGAGCAGAGAGCCCAATGGGGGGCTCCATCCCAGGACCCTGAGATCATGACCTGAGCCGAAGACAGAGGCTTTAACCCACTGAGCCACCCAGGCGCCCTAACTTGATTTTTCTTATTTAATTTTGTGAATTACGTTTATTGACTCTGGGATATTAAATCAACTTTGTACTCCTGGGGCACCTGGGTGGTGCAGTCGGTTAAGCATCTAACTCTCGGTTTCAGCTCAGGTCTTGATCTCAGGCTTGTGAGATCAGACCCCACGTCAGGCCCAGTGGTGAGTCTGCTTGAGATTCTCTCTCCCTCTTCTTCCTTGCCTCCCCCTGCTCTCTCTCTCAAATAAATCTTTAAATAAATAAGTAAATAAAATATATAAGATATTTTATATTATATATAGTTAATATGTAACAATAATAGTATAAATAAAAATAATAAAAAGTAAATGAAATACATCTTTAAAATAATAAAAATAAATCAGCTGTGTACTCGTGGTATAAAACCCATGATGACATCCTAAATTAGCTTTTCTCTGCATTGCTGAATTTGACTTACTATTCCTTTGCATAGTATCATTGGTGTTCATTTATTAGATTTGCCTGTAATTTCTTTTCTTTCTTTTTCTGTTCTTAAAACTCAGCTTCTGCCAGTTATATTTTTCTCAATAGACTATACTTTTGTGAAGTTGCAGATTTTAATATATAATCAAAAACTCAAAAACAGCGGCGCCTGGGTGGCTCAGTGGGTTAAAGCCTCTGCCTTGTGCTCAAGTCATGATCCCAGGGTCCTGGGATCAAGCCCCGCATCAGGCTCTCCCCTCATCGGGGAGCTTCCTCCTCTCTCTCTCTGCCTGCCTCTCTGCCTACTTGTGATCTGTCTGTCCAAAAAAAAAAAAAAAAATCTTTAATAACTCAGAAACAGCTCTATGAACCTGGGAAAGTCCTTGCTGGCTGTTAACACTTTTCTTGCAGAGCAAAGCACCAGCCAAATAGCAAGCCCAGATCGGTTCAAACTAGTCTGAGACACAATGGCTACCAAATTTGACCTTTCACTGTCTTTTACCCTCATTATAAAACTACAAATCATGTGGTGGGTGGGTGGAGATCTAACGTGTTAGACATGCAATACATGAAGACGCATGACCTTTAAGTGTGCAGATTTGCCTCTCCATGTTGATGCATCAACCTTTTCCCACCGAAGTTTCTTTCTTTCTTTTTTTTTTTTTAAAGATTTTATTTATTTATTTGACAGAGAGAAATCACAAGTAGATGGAGAGGCAGGCAGAGAGAGAGAGAGAGAGAGAGAGGGAAGCAGGCTCCCCGCTGAGCAGAGAGACCAATGTGGGACTCGATCCCAGGACCCTGAGATCATGACCTGAACTGAAGGCAGCGGCTTAACCCACTGAGCCACCCAGGCGCCCCCCCACCAAAGTTTCTATAAAAACTTTTCCTAACTTCTCCTCAGGGGATCAGCCTAAGGATTCCTTCCCTTGTGCTACCTTCCTGGTGCTTGACCATAAGTCCCAATAAAGCCTTGCATGTGCTTTTAAATTTTGGGTCCAGGGGCACCTAGGTGGCTCAGTTAAGCAGCTACCTTCGGCTCAGGTCATGATCCCAGGGTCCATCCTCATTTCCATCATTGCTGAGTCCAAGCGTTCAAGTCCAATAACAATAATGAGGGAAGTTATCAGTCTGTAAGTATGTGTAGGATGTATTATGAATATTAAGAGCATCTCAGTCTTGCACATTGTATTTCTAGAACCTTAAAGTGTTCTAACTAACCACTTAAGGTGTCAAACTCAATGTTACTTTTGTTCCCAGAAGCCTGATCAGAGTCAACAGAAGGCCCATCTTGGAGTTCTGTGTGAGGGTAGGTCCTCTGCAATAAAAGCAGGGATTCAGGGCCTGTGATTGATGTGCCTTCTAAAGTAAATACTCCCCTTAAATCCACAGCTCTCACTCTCCGGGAACACAAAGATGCCATGATGTGAGGAGGTAGAGGTTCCTGAACAAGAAGTGTCTTACTGGTGATGGTTCTCTTGACTAGAGACCTCTAATCAAGACTCAGAGAAGAGCTGGAAGTCATTTGAGAAGATGTAAGAGTCACTGGCCATTTTCCAAGAGCAGCTGAAAGTGACCAAATCGCAGGTGAGCCGTCTTTCCGAAAGATTTGAGGACATTTCTAGAATGTTCATAATGAAGAGCAACACTACACAAACGATAAAAGTCAGGTGGAAAAAAGGCACAGAAAGAAGATTGAGACGCAGCCAGGTGGAGCATGGGTGCATGTACAGATGGCGAGTCATTCCAAGCGTTTAACGTCAAAACATTGCTATGTAAACCATGAGGTTCAAAGTGGAGTTGACAATTTTCCTCTGGTGCCAATGGCAGCCATAATCTAAAGAGAAACAGGCATTTTTTTTTTAAGATTTTACTTCTTTATTTGACAGAGATCACAAGTAGGCAGAGAGGCAGGCAGAGAGAGAGAGAAGAGGAAGCAGGCTCCCTGCAGAGCAGACAGCCTGATATGGGGCTCAATCCCAGGAACCTGGAATCATGACCTGAGCGGAAGGCAGAGGCTTTAACCCACTGAGCCACCCAGGCATTTTTATGAAGTACATTTTTTGCCTAAAATACCTTTTCCATTAAGACTGTTCCTCATAGTCAGTAAATGCTTTCTGGCACTTAGGCACAAGGTCTTCCTCAAAAACCAAAAGAGTTGCCTAAAATCGGGATCACCAGTTCCTCCTCCCTTTCTGATTTGAACTCACTCCAGTTTCTTCTAATCTCCTCCTTCCTCCAAAAGTGGTTTTTATCGGGATCACCAATGACTTCATGTTGTTAAATCCCACACTCAGTTTTTATTTGACCTTTCAGCATTATCCGGCATTGTCAGTACTTCTTCCTTAAAATAGTGTTGTCATTTGGTGTTCAGAATGCCATGCTCTTTGGATTTTCTGCCTTACTGGCCGCTTGTAGGGCTCAACTTCTTTTTGTAATTTTGTCTTGTCTCCCGTCCTTAACCCCCAGAGTATCTCAGGGCTCATTCCTTGCATCTGTTGTATTTGTACTCTGTAGTGTTCTCATCCAGTTCAGTTTAAGGCGTCCTCGTATGGTGATGGTTTCTTCTTCATATCTCTAGCCTGCACTTCTCCCCTAAGCATCGCCCCTATATCGTACTGACTCCCTGACATCTCTAAGGTACACATCTGTACAGATATGTCCAGCTAATCATTTCCCAAACCAAGCTCCTAATCTCACCTGAAACGTATTCCTTCCATAGTTTCCCTGTTTCAGTTGATAGCTTCTTCTAGCTTCTCACACGAGGGGTCAGCAAACTTCTCAGCAGCTGTAGACAATACAGAAGCCAATGGGCATGTCTCCCTTTCTTACGCTTTTATCAATATCTCTGTTTCCCATCCTCTGAGTGCAAATCCTGTTGGCTCTGTTTACACAGTAGACTTCAGATCTGTCATTCTTCATTGCCATAGTCAGAGCCTAGTCAGAGCCATCATTATAGGTCACTTGGACCACTGCAGCTACCTCCTCACTGTTTTTCTTGCTATTGTTCTTGGTGTCTTTCAGGCCCTTCTCCAGATTGCTTTCTTGCTTTGGCCCTTAGTATTTTCTTATAAATTTTAGAATCAGCTTGTCAGTTTCCACAAAACACCTCCGAGTATATTGGTTTTATCCAGTTGCTTGGGTCTATCAATTTGGGGGATAATCAACATTTTTATACTGTGAAATTTTCTCTTTTTTAAGATTTTATTTATTTGATGGAGAAATAGAGAACACAAGTAGGCAGAGGCAGGCAGAGGGAGAGGGAGAAGCAGGCTCTCTGCTGAGCAGGGAGCCCGATGCGGGGCTCGATCCCAGGGCCCTGGGATCATGACCTGAGCCAAAGGCAGCTGGTTAACCAATTGAGCCACCCAGGCTCCTCAAGGCTGTTAAATTTTATTATATGCTTTTTTTCTAGTGTTTTCCTGATGCTTTTTTGTTATCAAAAATCTTAGATATACGGAAAAGTTAAAAAAATTTTACAGTGAGCGTTCGTATACCAACCAACTAGATTCTGTAATTAACATTTTACTGCACTTGCTTTATCACCTATGTAATGTTGTGATTCATAAGAAATATACATTTGGTCATTCAGACAACCAAAATACATATCTCATCTGTATTTGGTCTTGTCCCTAGTTCCTGGCTCATAGTTCCCCAAATCCTTGAAATTTTCTAAATGTTGAGAGTGATAATACTATCTTTTGTGATATGAACAATGACTTTTGGAAGCATCCAAGGATGAGGGCTGGTTGCCAGGAGAACCAACCATGTGATTAGAGGGTTGGAACTTGGAGTCACGCCCCCTGACATAAGGCAGTGGGAAAAGGGCAAGAGGTTGAATCATTTGTCTGTGGCCAGTGATTTAGTCAGTTATGCCTGTGCAGTGAAGCCTCCATAAAAACCCATTAGGACAGTGTTAGACAGCTTCCAGTTGGTGAACAAGTGGAGACTGGGGAGAGTGGTGCACCTGGAGAGTGCATAGAAGCCCCCTGCCCTTTCCCTGTACCTGGCCCTCCACATCTCTTCTGTATGGCTGTTCCTGTGTTCCTTTTATGGTAAACTGCTAATCTAGAAAGTAAAATATTTCTCTGAGGTCTTTGAGCTACTCTAACAAATTAATTGAACCTGAGGAGGAAATTGTGGGAACGTCTGATTGATAGCCTGTCGATCAGAAGTACAGGTGACAATCTGGACTTGTGATTGGCATCTGAAATGGGAGAGGGGAAGGGAAGTCTTGTTGGACTGAACCCTTAAATGGTGGAATCTGATGCTATCTGCAGGTAGATAATGTCAGAATCGAGCTGAGTTGTAGGAGCTGGTGTCCCAAGAATTGTTTATTTTTGTTATGAGGAAACCATTACCCTACCATGTTGGATATTGAGTCTCAGAATATCAAAAGAACCTGCCTCTCCATTTAGGCATCCCTTTCTCCCTTGTTTTTTTGATGTATTTTGAAGTAAATTGCAAACATTAGCAAACCGCTCCCAAAATACTCCAGCATGTTTATCATTAACTTGGGGTTTAATATTTATTTATGGTGCTTTTATTTATTTTGATGTAAAATTTATATACAATGAAATCTTAATGAACTGTTAAGTAGTTAACAAATCTTAATGATTTTAAGATTTTTAAGATTAACAAATCTTAATGAACCATTTAGTAGTTTTGACATATGTATGCTCACCTGTGTTATATCCATTGACATGACAATGTGATTTTTTTTTTAAAGATTTTATTTATTGGGGCACCTGGGTGGCTCGGTGGGTTAAAGCCTCTGCCTTCAGCTCAGGTCATGATCCCAGGGTCCTGGGATCGAGCCCCGCATCGGGCTTTCTGCTCAGCAGGGAGCCTGCTTCCTCCTTCTCTCTCTCTGCCTGCCTCTCAGCCTACTTGTAATCTCTGCCTGTCAAATAAATAAAATCT